>NW_027509354.1:68989-91816 GCF_048541705.1 Temnothorax americanus
GGGTGTGTGGGGGTTGGGGGTGGGGTGGGTGTTTTTGGGTGTGGGGGGGTTTTTGGGGGGTGGGTTTGTGGGGGGGGGTGGGGGGTGTGTGGGGGTGGGGGTGTGTGTGTGTGGGGGGGGGGGTGTGTGGGGGGGGGGGGGGGTGGGGGGGTGTGTGGGGGTGGGTGGGGGGTTTTGGGGTTGGGGTTTGTGTGTGTTTGGTGTGTGTGGGTGGGTGTGGGGGTGTTGTTTTTTTTGTCTTGTGCTCTCCCTTGGTTTTTGGTTTGGGGTTTTTTTTTGTTGGGTTTCCCTGTGGTTGGTGGGGTGGTTGTTGGGGGTTGCCCCGGTTCGTTTTTTTTTTCCCCCCCCTTTTTTTTTTTGAAATTTTTTTGCTCCCCCTTCCCCCAAATTTTTTTCGGTCTTTTTCTTTTTTTCTTTTCTTTTTTCTCTCCTTTTCCCTTTTTTCTTTGTTTTTTTTCCCCCCGTTTTTGACGCCGGCCCCCTTTTTGCCCTTTTGCAAAGTCTTTTTTTCCCCCCCCTTTTTGTGGGGTTCCCCCCCGGTTTGGGGTTTTTGGTTTTGTGCCGTTTTGCTTTGTTCGCCCCCCCCCTTTTTTGTTTCATTGTTTGTTTTTTCCCCTTTTTTTTTTTTTGGGGAAAATTTCCTTTTTTGGGGTTTTTATGTTTTTTTTCCCCGGGGTTTCCCCCCGTTTTTTTTGTTTTTGGTTAAAAAGGGGGCTTTTTAAAAAATTTTTTTTTTTTTTGGGAAAGCCCCCCGGTTGCTCAAACCCTCCGCAAATTTTGGAGTACGATTATTTTAATTTTTTATATTTTTCAGTTTTTTCTTCCCCTATTTCAATATTTTTTTAAGATTTGGTTGATTAGACTCAGTTTCTATACGCGATCAAATACAAAATTAATATAACAAAAAAGTATAATTAAAGAAAGTAAGGAAGGATAGAGGCAGATAGACTTTCGGAAAAAAGCAACAAGAAGATGCAGCTTGTAACGTTATGAAAAAATTTGGAAAAAAATTGTGCAATTAAAAAATTTGCATGGCTCCTCATCAATTGCGATTTGCACATAGCAAAGTCACAATTTTGGGGAAAGTAGGAAATTAGCAAATTGAATCCACAACGATTGCTACGCGCAAACTTCCTTTATGAGGAAGCAAAACTAAAAATACATCTAATAATGTAAAAAAACTGAATTTAAGCCAATATTTATATATTTTAATATTATATATAATAATATGAAAACGCAATTTGTGAGCCCCCTTTTCATTGATCAACTGTATATTTTAGACTAAACTTATTATGGGACCTTTTTAATTTCCAAATTAATTTAAAGCCCTTTTAAGTTTTGGTTTATTGTAAAAATAAGTATACAGATTTTAAAGATTAAATATTATTTTTAAATTTCAACAATCTATTTATTTTGATACCCTTAAATCTTTATGAATAAATAGTTTTTCCAATTTATTCTAAAAAATTTTTTATATTGCTATTTGTTTGATAAAAACTTTTTGATGGTTAAAAATTATTAATTAAAGACCATTGTTTGAATGCAGAATGGAATATCTTAATAACTCATCTACGATATTGATACATCTATCTACTACATTTCTGTAAACTATTAATAGGCTCCATGAATAGCTTTATTTATTAGGACCTTATTTACGATTTAATCGGTAGATAGTTGTTTTTTGGACCTCATAAAATTACATTGTTCTATATTTGATAATATTTTGTTAGCCATAATGTACATTTAATTAGATCTGTAATCAAAAGCAATGATTTGTACTAAAGATACTACGTATGCAACAATATATCAGATCGGGTAACATAATTGTGTTTTATTATAAATTAAAATGATGGTCCTCGGAATTACAATTAATCCATAAAACCAAAAATGTTAATAACTCGGAAAAAAATAGTGAATATATCAAAAAATCCATATACACTCAACTACACGTTAATGTACACCTATGTATGCAGAGAAATCTATGTGTTAGTGTCGGACCTCACAATATACGGTTTACATACATATATATATATATATATATATATACATACATATATATATATATAATTTTTTTATTTGTTTTGTATATAAATTAAATATTTGTACTTTGTGTATGATTTATGGTTGTTTACATTTATACTTGAGAGCTGTTTTGGTTTGTTTCGTGTGGAAAATGTATGTGCGGAGGCAAGTAAGTTAAAAATGTTAAAAAAGTTGCTAAATTTTAGAGTCGCAAAAAATCCTTTAGTATATGTTGTTTTCTATCTAAAAGGAACCCTATTCACAAAGTTTCATCTAAATCTGAGCATGGACGTTTTCGGAAGTTTTGCCAAGCTCGACAACTTGGAACTTAAGTTAGACCGTATCATAAAAAAACTTTTTCCAGAAGAAATAAAATTGAAGCGACCACACGGAATCCCAGCATTTCCTCTACGTACAGAAGAGGAGTGGGAAAAACTGGAAGAAATTATCGCAGATGACGATGCATTTACATACGTGGTAAATATATTTTAGCAGTCTGCTTGATTTTTAGTTCCCCAAAATTATGTTTTTCCGTTTGCGCCCTGTTACTGCATCAATAAGATTAAAATAATATTTATAATGTTATTTCATTTATAAAATTATAATTATACCTACAGGTAGATGTCTTTACGGCAAAAATGAAAAACAAAGATTCAGAAGTTGCTGCTCTGCAGTCTGTACTCCCGAAAGTGATCACGAATTCCTTATCCAGATTTATTAGTTGGGGAGGTACTCAGAAAACCAAAATAGCTTTCAACAAGAGTAAAACGTATGAGGCTATACAAGGTGAATAATTTACTTGTTGAAAATGTGTTGACTAAATTATTTGTAACTGTTTATTCTACATTAACTAATTATTCTTTATAATCTTTTAAATTAATTATTAAAATGGATTCTGTAATTTAATTTTTCTTTAAATTAATTAAAAATTGTTATCATTTTTTTCTGCATCAATTTGGATCAATTTCTTTATGATAAATATTATAAAATATTATAAAAATTAAGTAGAGGATGGTCACCACTTTTCTATATTGTTAATACAAGTGAAAAGCTGTGTTTTTAATAATAAAATAAAACAGATATTTTAATATCTTCAGCTGTGGTGTACCTCCTTGAATAACACTTTATCCTTGTATTTCAAAAGAGACAAGTTTGTTGAATAGTGATATATATGTTTCCTTACAGCTGCTATTCTGCAGAAATTTGGTAAAACAGTCGACTTAAAGAAGCCTGAAGATTACGTGAAACGTTGGTTTAGCACCAGTGCTCAGCGTGTGGTATAAATGCAAACAATTTTTATTATTTTTGAACGTTATACTATATAAAAATAAGATTAGTGCCTTTTTTAGTTTATCCTTTGTACATTTGGTGCAGAAAATGCTGACTTTTTTTTACTTTTACCTTAATTAATAGTCTATGTGCAATAAAGGCGTATCGCTTTTGTTTGTATATATATATATATATATTATGAAACATTATATATTCGTCAAAGTGTCATAACATAAAACATCATTGGTGACATTTCCTAGGTGAGGTGAGAAGTAGAGGTGAAATACCACCTCTACTTAACGAGCTTGTAAAGCGCGCCTCGAACCTCGTGCACCCTTGTTTCGCGTGGACAGTGTATGCGTGGAGGCAGTAGTTCCGCCCCCCTGCGGGGAGCTCCACTTTTGTCGGTAAAGCAGAGTATACAGCAGAGTATATAAACTAATCTATTTGTACTTTGTTGTATGATTTTATAGTTGGTTTACATTACTTGAGAGCTGAGTTGGTTTGTTTCGCGTGGAAAATGTATGTGCAGAGACAGTAAGTAAAAAATGTTAAAAAAGTTGCCTAAACTTGGAAGTCGCAAAAAATCCCTTTGGTATATGTGTTTTCTATCTAAAGGAACCTATTTACAGTTTCACCTAAATCTGAGCATGGACGTTTTTGGAAGTACAGCCTCGAGCTGATGCATTCTTCTTGAATTTTGACAATATTGTCAAGAACGTCCCTATCTGTGCTTTCTGGAAATAATAGAAAATGTAGTTTATTTAATCGATTTCATTCTCATCTTAAATTGACATGGAAATGAAAAAAAGTACTTACTGTCATCATTTCCTTTTCTCTTCTTGCGGGAGAAGTCGCCAGAGCCTTATAAAAAATATATCGTGTATAGTTAAAAACAAATTAAATAGTTAGGAAAAAAAATAAAACATTATTCTCACCTCTCAAGAACGATTTTACGGTATTTCTCTTTACTGAGTTATCCCTATTAGCAAGGTCTTGCTGTGCAGACCTGTGTTCCGTCAAGTTCTGCATATCATTGCTATCACTAAGTTCATTATTGCTTTGGAAAACTTCACTTTGGTCCCTTTCACCTCCCAGCTCATGCAGTGAAGAGGAAATTTTAGACTCTGTTGACGTTTGTGTTGCGGGCAGCATCTCTGAATCAGAAGTCATATCTAAAAAAAATTGAGAAAGTGTAATTATAGATTGTATTGTCTAACTCGCAAGAATTCCAAAGCTGGCTGAAATACTATCACATTTTCTCTTTGAACTCATTACACATTATGGATGAATAATGGAAATAAGCAAAATGTATTGAATAGTGTAAATGACCAGCTCTGCAAGTGTTCGTAACAGCGAATGAAAAGGAAATGTTCACCCAGCATGGGGACAAAGTAATCCAGGAAGCATCACAGAAATACTCTCGTGAAAAGAAGGAAAAACTCACCGTCATCAGTATTCAATGGGGATTGACACAAGTTTTTGGAGGCATGAAGATCTGCATTGGAAAAATCAGTAGCATTTGCATTTTCTGTATCTGCAGGGCTCTTTCCACAATTACGAAGAATATCTGTAGCAATATAAGCCAATTATAAGGCATTAACATTACTTATATAAATATAATATGATAAAAATGAGGGGGCATATTCACATGAGTCATGTCAGTCAAAGATTTAATTTGTTACCTTCCGATTGTGATTTTTCAAGAGACACTTTTTTATTTACTGTTTTGATAAGTTTCTTTGCGGTCAAGACTTTTCTTTTTGTATTCGAATTAATTCCGTTGCCCTTTGATGCTTTTATTGGATGAGAAACTTGGGCTTTCAATGCAGCGAGCTGCTCTCTGATATTTACTGCAGGAGCTGGTACACTATTTACTTGAGAGACATTCTGGCACTTTTCACGTTCCTCGCTTTTTGTACGTTGCATTTCTCGACGGGGTTCTCTTGCAACAGGCCGTTTACATTTTTTACGCATATTTTCCGATTCCCGATCGTCATCATCAGAACTCTGACTAACATCATTAGAACTCTGATTCTGAAATTTGACTGGAGGTTGACGCTTCCGCGGCTTCTCGTAATCAGTCTCTATGTTGGAGTCAATGGGTTTATCTTCGGCGGCCAGTTTAACAGCTTTACTTGCAAGGTTAAACGTTTCTAGAAGCATGAAAAGAAACAGTATAATTCAGTATCTATAAGAGAATCCAATACATTACAGTTAAGCTCGTATTAGATTATGAATTAGGATTGAGATTGAATTAAAATTTTACCAAACAGAGTAAAGTTTATTAAACTTGGGATTTTTTCGTATTGAGTTTTCTTCATTATGATTCGTCAAATTTCAATCTAATTTCAATCTTAAACCATACTCTGATACAAACTTTAGGCTATATACTTACTGTAACTGTGCAAAAAGTCAACGTTACATTCTTCCCAGTCTTCTTTCACATCCACAAGAGACATTACCAGTCTCGTAAAGCATTTTGTTTTAGGAGGATACACGACAGTCTCTTTAGATTCATTTAGCCATTTAGTTGCCACCACGCATGTACCACCATCCGGCCAAACAACAACCGAGAACTGTTATAAAACAAAGAAGCAAATAAAATAAATAGGAAATACTTTTATTCGTCTTGATAAATTCCACGAGCAATAAAAATTTATTTTTACTAGTAAAACATATATATAGTACAACTGACAAGAGCACATTCAGAGTGGCATATACGTCAAGCTCAAAAGAAAAAATTAAAAAATGCAGAAAGTTTAGAAATTGTTTCATCTAAAAAGTTCTAAAGCAAAAGTGTAAAACATTGACGCCCAGTTTACATCGCCCATGCTTAAGAAAGGCATCCCATCTTCACGTTGCATTAAGTAAGAGGAAAGGTAAAGGGTTCTTACAGATGAAATTTTACTGTAGTTTAGCGAAATGTCTCACCCTTACTTTATTGTGACCCAACATGAACGAGCGGAATACACAGATAACTATCATTGGCATCAGGAATGAGAATGCATTTCTGAAGAACTTGATTAATAGGCCAGATTTTTTCTGTTTCCTCAAGTTGCGATACCTTACAGATACCCATGTCTGTGGAATTGATAGGAAATGTAAAGAAGTCACAAATGTTCTTAAATCTGTGTCCATGTAAAGAAATTCGTGTGCCACGAAAGGGACAAGTAATTTTTGAGAGGACGACTACTTCGCCATTTTTTGACTGAAAGCAACAATCTGCTTCTGATGTGGAAAGTGTCATTCCGTGCATGGTCAATTTAGAATAAACCTCTACTTCATCATCTCCCTCGTACTGTTTTTTACTTAATTCGATTCGCTCTTCGTCTTTCGCATCTTTTTACTTAGAAGGTCAGATCGACTAGTTAATTCTTCTTCGCAAACCTTTCATATTCCGGCCTTCAGAACGGAAATATATCGACATTCCTTTCAGATCTCGGCCGTATATTTCTGGCATTCTCTCCCGAATAACATTACGTCTGCAATACTATTCTTGCGTTCAAAAGTCTTCTTCGATCGTACCTGTTTTCATCTGAATTCACAGACTGAGTTCCTGCTACTCTTAGACCTTTAGTCTTAGCTTCTTCCTTAACGTGAAACTATCTTGCGATATTAGTGTTTTCTTAAGTCAAGTTCTGTTTAGTTCATTCTTTGTTATCTTTTCCTTGTTTTAAGTTGCGTCATACTTTTGTTGCGTTAATGTTTCTCTAGTTTTAGCTGCGTACAGTTTATATTAAGCTGTGTTTATACTTAAGTAGCGTGTTCTTTGTATTTTAGTTTATATTTTGTATTTTTATAGTACTGCTATCCTTGCCCTTCAGCTTTGCTGGGCATAAATATACGGATCAATCAATCAATCAATCTCTCTCTCTCTCCTCTCTCTCTCTCCTCTCTCTCTCTCTCTCTCTCTTTCTCTCTCTTTCTCTCTCTCACGTGGCTTATTCACCAGACTTGGTCCTTTCCGATTACCATCTGTTCAAGTCGATGCAGCATTCGTTGGCTGGACAATACTCTCAAGATATATCTTGACATCCAAAATTCATCAATGACTTTATTGCCTCCAAACCGAGACACTTCTATCGCGTCGGAATCCGCCAACTTCCCCGAAAGTTGGAAGAAAACCATTGCAAATACGGCAGTTATTTAAATGATTAAATTGTAATTTATATTTTTTAAACAAAGCTCAATATTGCAAAAAAATATTAAAAATTATGCATACTCGTAATATATATACATTTTTATCGTAAAATTGTCTTTAAAGCAGATATTAATTACCTTCCTGAGCTCAAAGAGGCTTGTGCCTCCGCGATACGCTTGTCACGCGTTACATTATGTCGGACGCGTACTCTCTTTACGCTACGTCCCTCCGCTAATCTCCCAATATTTATTACTTAATCGAGAAGCAATTCGCCCTAAATTATCTGTAAAAGATAAAAAGATTATATTGCAGACACACTTTATACAATGTGCAGAAAATTTACATTTTACAAATATTTGCGATAGTAAGCAATACATACAAAAAATGCCAAATATTAGGATGTATTCCACCAAATCTATGAAAAAGTACGTAATGGAAACTTTCCATGACATTGTTTGTCCGTATAGGCGTACCAAAAACGGAAACTTTTTCTTTCAAAGGAAGCCAAAGACGCCTTAAATAACAGTAAACTGCAATACAGCAGGATACTCTGTCGATATCAGATCAGCCTCTTCTTGTATCATCTGCAATCCTTCCTCAAATGCATTGACCGGTACCAATGGCAAGGCCATGGTAAACCAAGAACCTTTCTAGGGGCTACCATTAGACCTAATGCTCTCCAACGTCTTTATACGGCCTGCATAAAATATAATATTGAATATAATATTAAATCATACTTAACAAGCAAATGAGTTACATAGCAATAAAAAATAGTTTTATAAAAATTACAAAATATTCGTTTTTGTCGTTTGCATACGTACCTGATTAAAATGAAACCAACAACCAGTTATACGTGCTTCTGGAAAAATATCTCTTGCAACTGTCATTGCCGCACGTTCATAATCACTCATGACTGACTTCACTCCTGCAGTGCATTCGGATGGAGTTCCTTTACCCTTCGCCAAATCGCATTATACACATCCATGGTGCGCTTCTCACACAATATAAAGAGGACCGGTATACCCTAATGGATAAAAAGCAAAAAAAATATATAGCATAAAAACATGTCGTTTTATTTTCGACCCAACTGGCCAATTTGAAACAAGATTGCACAACGTTTCGACCAAATTCCGGTCCTTATCAAGTGCTTTAATTTAGGTTACACCGATCCGCATAACAAATTTACTTGCATCGTTGACGTGGTGTCCTGACAACGTCAAGACATACGCAAAACTAAACAAAAGACAAATAATACATTAACAATAGAAAACTATACAAAATCGTTACAATATCGCGCTGGTCAAAAACAATAAATTAATACAATTAACAATAGAAAACTATACAAAATCGTTATAATGTGTTATTGTTTTTAACCAGCGCGATATTGTAACGATTTTGTATAGTTTTCTATTTTTAAATGTATTTTAAAAAAGGTAAAAAAAGGCGCCAAGTACACGTATAGTAGTGTATATGTTGTTACCTAAAAAAAAAAAGAAAGTGGTAGTATTATACCTCGAAAAACCTAAGTAACAAGTGGTAGATCTTTATATCTCGAAAAATCTCGAAAAAATCTAAGCAGTAGTATCTTTATTTCCGAAAAATTATAACCCAAGTGATACACGTCACAAAATTATGTTACTTTATCAAAAAGAAGAGTCGCGCTTCAAGTGATTTATTACAATTACAAAAAAGAAATGATATCTCTTTAAATTAGAGCGCCCAATTACAGAGAGAACATGTATATTGCCTCAAAAAATAATTGTTGCACTACTTTGAAAAACTCTTTACATTGTGTCAATTAGAAAAGAATGTATAATAACAATTTTATAAGATTAAAAAATGTTATTTAAAAATTTAACAAGGGAATACAAGATATTTAAATACAAGTTATTTACATGTGTATTTTTTAATGGCCACAAAGAATTACAGAGGTAACAGTACAAAATAAAAATATTTATTAAAATACATAAATTTTTCTTGTAAAAAACTTGGCGCTGCTAGACCTCGAAATTTTAAATAAATAAATAAACTTATTCTATACTTAATTATAAGCCGCATTATCCGCCGTCCGCATATCACTCACTCCCACATCCACGCTGATAATCATTTAATATTACTCCCATCGCATTCTTCTCTGAATTATTTTTATTTATTGTTGTCCTTATTTATTTAAAATTTCGAGGTCTAGCAGCGCCAAGTTTTTTTACAAGAAAAATTTAAATATTTTAATAAAATATTTTTATTTTGTACTGTTACCTCTGTAATTTTTTGTGGCCATTAAAAAATACACATGTAAATAACTTTGTATTTAAATATCTTGTATTTCCTTGTTAAATTTTTAAATAAAATTTTTTAATCTATAAAATTGTTATTATACATTCTTTTCTAATTGACACAATGTAAAGATTTTTCAAAGTAGTGCAACAATTATTTTTTGAGGCAATATACATGTTCTCTCTGTAATTGGCGCTCTAATTTAAAGAGATATCATTTCTTTTTGTAATTGTAATATATCACTTGAAGCGCGACTCTTCTTTTTGATAAGTAACATAATTTTGTGACGTGTATCACTTGGGTTATAATTTTTCGAAAATAAAGATACTACTGCTTAGATTTTTTCGAGATTTTTCGAGATATAAAGATCTACCACTTGTTACTTAGGTTTTTTCGAGGTATAATACTACCACTTTCTTTTTTTTTAGGTAACAACATATACACTACTATACATGTACTTGGCGCCTTTTTTTACCTTTTTTTAAAAAAGGTAATTTTGTGCGGATATCACACCTTTTTGTAGTATATTACGCATTGTATAAACAGTATGTACAGGATAAAGCTATTTGGAGGTATAATACTACCACTTTGTTTTTTTCGAGGTAACAACATAACAGGGTAACAACATAATACATATACACTATTATGCGTGTACTTGGCGCTCTTTTTTACCTTTTTTTTAAAAAGGTAATTTTGTACGGATATCACGCCTTTTTGTAGTGTTACGCATTTTAATCTTATAAACAATATATCTTATAATCTTATAAACCGTATATAATACAAGGTATGAAGCTAAAAGTGTTACGGACTATTATTTCTAAAGAAAACAACAATTTAATATTTTGCTTAGTTTTTTTTAAATAATAATCTGTAACCCTTTTAGTTGTACACCTTGTATATATTTTTCAATTTCAACATAAAACATAACGCAATAAAGCATGATTAATGTTAATAAGTCGTTAACTGTAAAATTCTTTATTTATTTTTATTTGCGTGTCTTACTGAATGTTGTTCGCAACTGTATATGTACCGATATATTCAGGTATCGATATTTTTGATAATTATTTTTACGTCAGACATAATTTTAATTCATCCAATTTTTATTATGTCTAGACATAATTCTTGTCCAATTTTTATTATGTCTAGACATAATTTTAATTCAGCGATTTTTATTATGTCATGACATAATTTTAATTCTGCCGCTAGGGAAATTTTAAGTCGATTGTTATGAATCAAGCTTGAATTCAATGTTTTCGGTGTCCAGGTGTATTAATACCTTGAATTTGATGGCCACGTGTTCCAAGTTGCCGATGACGAGGTCCACACAGTGCGCTTCGTAGTTTTTGGTGTCTACATGTATTAATACTTCGAATTCGATATCTACGTGTCCTACATTGGGTGCGTTCAGCCAATACTTTGCTAGCCTAGCAATCGTGAGCAGTTGCTCGTTTTCGCTCGTTTCCTCTCTTTTGACCTACTGAATTAAAAAGAGAGAAAACGAGCAAAAACGAGCGACTGCTCACGATTGCTAGGCTAGCGGAGTATTGGCTAAACGCACCCATTCAGATTTAAAATTATTAATACACCTAGATACCAAAAACTATGAAGCGCACTATGTGGACCTCGTCATCGGCAACCTGGGACACCTAGACATCGAATTCAACGTACGATTACACCTGGACACCGAAAACGATGAAGCGCACTATCTGGATCCCGTCATCGGCAACCTGGGACACGTGAACATCGAATTCAAGGTATTAATACACGTAGACACCGAAAACTACGGAGCGCGACATCTGAACCTCGTCATCGGCAACCTGGGGACACCTAAACATTGAATTCAACATATTATTACACCTCGACACCGAAAACTACGAAGCACACTATGTGGACCTCGTCATCGGCAACCTGGGACACCTAGACATTAAATTCAACGTACGATTACACCTGGACACCGAAAACGATGAAGCGCACTATCTGGATCTCGTCATCGGCAACCTGGGACACGTGAACATCGAATTCAAGGTATTAATACACGTAGACACCGAAAACTACGGAGCGCACTATGTGGACCTTGTCATCGGCAACCTGGGACACCTAGACATCGAATTCAACGTACGATTACACCTGGACACCGAAAACTATAAAGCGCATTATCTGGATCTCGTCATCGGCAACCTGGGATACGTGAACATCGAATTCAAGGTATTAATACACGTAGACACCGAAAACAACGGAGCGCACTATGTGGACCTCGTCATCGGCAACCTCGGATACGTAGACATCGAATTCAACGTATTATTACACCTGGACACCGAAAAACTATAAAGCGCACTATCTGGACCTCGTCATCGGCAACCTGGGATACATAGACATCAAATTCAAGCTTGAGTCATAAGAATCGACTTAAAAATTCCCTAGCGGCACTTGCTGCCAAGCGTAGAGAACTTTCTTTTCCGTTGACTTTTATTTATTATATATATACCTAATTTTTACCTAAATAGAAATCTTCCTCCTGACCGATAAGTCTATCGACCTACTTTCGAAATACGCGCGCGATATCGAAACTGGCGATACCTGCGCCGCCAGCATCGAAAATGTGAAAGTAACGTTTCTGATTATGACGTCATCATATAACGTTGGCGTTAGAAGTACAAGTATCTGAATAAAAATTTTCGCATTTGGACTTTGCGTCGCAATATCTCCGCTCGTAGGGCACGTAGCAGAATATTATGAGAGTAAACCCCCCCCCCTAATTGGAGCCCAAGCTATCGATCAAGCCTACTTAGAACTTGATTCGTTCACTCGTTATCGAGATCTCAACATCTCGGGTAGGGTAGACCGGGGACAAAAGTAACAGGGTACAGTTGTAACATCGTGAATATTTCTTAAACTATAAAAGGTACATGTGTTGGACCGCGAGGCGAGATCCGCTAGATAGAGCGGCATTTGTTCCTTAGTTCATTGCCGCTCCTCGCGGAACGTGCACGTGTGCAGGAGAAGAAGTTACTTTTTTCCTTCTTGAAGTAAGTTTTCTTACGTGCATAAAATCTGAAATATTTTTCTTTCTTTATGCCGAAGGTATAAGATTTTATTTTTATATATTTGAGTGATTATCTATGTTGATGATTTGCATAATACGATTGACTTTCAATCCAGATATTTAGGTAAAAAATTTACTTTGAATCATAAAATATCATTAGGGGACAATTGTAACATCAATGCCTGGGGACAGTTGTAGCGTTACAATTGTCCCCGTTGCTCGGGGACAACTTCAACTTAACCTAACCCCATTTAGTTGGTCTTATTTTAGTATTGTTTTTTACAATGTTATTTGTATTTTTCTTTATGGAATGCCGCAAACAAGAAAACGCAAGACGCAACAGGGCACGAAAGAAGTAGATTTATACGAACAGGCGTTTGAAGAGGTTATGAAAGGTCATCAGTTATCCATTCGTGCGGCTGCCAAAAAGTATGACTTGTGTCATGTATCTCTGATGAAATATAAAGGAAGAAAGATTCTACAAATGAGGAAGATCACACAGAATCCTCTGTTACCATGGGGTATAGAAGCTGCAATAAAATTTTCTCCGCGGAACAGGAAAAAATCATGGTGCAATATATTATAAGAGCTGCTGAAATATATTATGGTCTTTCACCAAAAGAAATTCGGCAACTTGCTTATGAGCTAGCCAAAAAATATGATTTGAAAAGACCTCCCCAATGGGACGAAAACTGTCAAGCCGGTACAGCATGGTTCTTCTTTTTTATGAAGAGAAATAATCTTTCAGTTGAGAAAACAGTATTATTTGTTTTTTGTTTGCTATAATGTAAAAAAATACTGATATTGTCATGTAACAAATTATTTTATCATTAAATTCGTAAGATTGATTAATTAAACCTACTAAATAACCATTATTTTGTTTATAGATGATGTGGTACAATCGTCCCCCTCTGCTGTTACAATTGTCCCGGGAGTTGGGACGGTTGTAACAGTATTCCTCATATTCTTTAAACAATAATAACTTTTTTCCTAGTTACATTACTGAATTCAACACAAGATAATTTTGTAGTCAAATAAATTCTACATCTAAAGGTACAGGTCTTTTTTACGTAGATATTATATTTTAACTGTTATAAAATTTTAAACTCAAAATGTTACTTTTGTCCCCGGTCTACCCTACTCGCAACTCGTCGCGTCGCGTAAAAGAGTCACGGGTCGGTCTCGCTCCGCGTGTACTTGGCGCGAGACACTACCGTGTCTCTTGATTATTTTGTCTTTTGTTTAGTTTCGCGTTTGTCTTGACGTTGTCAGGACACCACGTCAACGATGCAAGTAATTTGTTATGCCGATCGGTGTAACCTAAATCCGTACAAAATTACCTTTTTCAAAAAAGGTAAAAAAATTGCGCCAAGTGCACGCATAGTAGTATATATGTTGTTACCTCGAAAAAAAGAAAACAGTGGTACTATTATACCTCAAAAAAATCTAAGTAACAAGTGGTGGACGTAATCTTTGTATTTCGAAAAATCTTGAAAAAACCTAAGCAGTAGTATCTTTACCTCGAAAAAACCTAAGTAACAAGTGGTGGACGTAATCTTTGTATCTCGAAAAATCTCGAAAAAACCTAAGCAGTAGTATCTTTACCTCGAAAAAACCGAAGTAACAAGTGGTAGACGTAATCTTTGTATCTCGAAAAATCTCGAAAAAAACTAAACAGTAGTATTTTTATTTCCAAATATGTTGTTACCTTGAAAAAAAAACAGTGGTAGACGTGGTAGTATTATACCTCAAAAAAATCTAAGTAACAAGTGGTAGACGTAATCTTTGTATCTTGAAAAATCTCGAAAAAACCTAAACAGTAGTATTTTTATTTCCAAAAAATTATTACTCAAGTGATACACATCACAAAATTACGTTACCTTATCAAAAATGAGTCGCGCTTCAAGTGATCTATTATTTTATTACAATTACAAAAAAGAAATGATATCTCTTTTTAAATTACAGCGCCAATTACAGAGAACATACACTGAGAAAAAAAATGTGTCAATCCCAAGAAATATTTAGTCCGATACGTTTAGCTAAACATTTTAGTTAGTTAACTAAACATTAGTTGAATTAATTAATTCTTGATTAAAGAAACGACATAAATTGTTGAAACAATTAATATTTACTTAACTAACTAAAATTTTTAGTTGAACGTATCGAACTAAATATTTCTTGGAATTAACAATTTTTTTTCTCAGTGTATTTTTCGAGATACAAAGATTACCTCTACCACTTGTTACTTAGGTTTTTTTTAGGTACAATATTACCACTGCTTTTCTTCGATTAGAATAAAAGATTGAATCATGAAGAATTACACAGAGGTAACAGTACAAAATACAAATATTTTATTAAAATATTTAAACCCAACAAAAAAATACAAGGTATTTAAATATAAAGTTTATATATGTATTTTAAAAGATTTAATCGCATCGCAAAGAATTACAGAGGTAACAGTACAAAATACAAATATTTTACTAAAATATTTAAACCCAACAAGGAAATACAAGGTATTTAAATACAAAGCTTATATATGTATTTTAAAAGATTTAATCGCATCACAAAAAATTACAGAGGTAACAGTACAAAAAATAAAAATATTTTATTAAAATACATAAATTTTTCTTGTCAAAAAACTTGGCGCTGCTAGAGAGAGAAAGAGAGAGGGACCTTTTATCCTATACTTAATCATAAGCCGCATTATTTGAAAGAGAAAGAGACCTTTTACAAATGTAAATATTACTCATTCTATACTTATTCTATACTTATTCTATACTTTTAATTCTAATCGCTTTAAAAATATAAACTTATCCTAACTTATCCTATACTTAATCATAAGCCGTCACTCACCGTCACACACACACACACACACACGCACGCACGCACGCGCGCGCGCGCACGCACGCACGCACGCACGCACGCACGCACGCACGCACGCACACACGCACGCGTTTATTATCCTGTGACGAGAACGAAATTAAATGAATGATAACTATTTCTTTCGTCAACGTTAATTCATTTCTAAATACTAGATTTCCTGCACAAAATTGGCATGTTTTTCCATATAACGGACCCCAATTTAAAAATGTATCCTTCAATAAATTATTAAGATTATAACTTTTCTTCTTCAAATTATTAATAGAAATTGGAACAACTATGTTATCAGTAATATTATCTTTTGTCGTATAACCACATGAATTGCTAATGCACTTAGTAGTACGAGTAACTTGATGCCCGACCGAATTTCTTATGTAATTATATTTTGTGCAAATGGCAATAAGAAATTCAAGAGCGTCTCGTTTTGCTGGTTTTTCATCACCACGACTCGTAAAGCGCTCTCCTAAATCTGTCCGTATCGCATCAGCATTCAAATTAGGTAATCGTTTGTCATATTGTTGCGCTCGACCGCGCGTTCGCCGCATAATCACTCACTTTCACACTCGCGGCGCGTGTCACGACACTCTCGCACAAATAAGATGACTCGTTTAGAAAATCAGTAGCTCGTTATTACGACTCTCGGTATAATAGAGGAGCTCGGGACGACACGTCCGAACGAGACGCGTCCCAGAGTAAATCTGAACATCTGGTATAACAGGAAAATCAATAATTAAAAGAGCATCACGCAATCAATATTAGTAAACAAGCATCCGTCACTAAGGACGGTTCGCGACGCGACATCAAATGACGGGCGACTCGCATATACGCGCGACACGAGGATAGCACGGGCGTAACACTACCCCCCCCCCTCTTCCAAGATTGTCGCCCCAGACAATCCGGGAGGGTAATCAACGGTAGCTTCTTTTGTGCGCCCCAGGGCGCCGAAACAGTCCTTGCCCTTCTCGAGCTGCTGCTCCAAGTTACCGGGCTCTGCTTCTCCTGGCCCCCGGTAGCCGCACGCCAGTCTCCTCCCGAACCTCTTTTGGGGCGAGCTGGCCAGGCTCCCCCTCCACGGTCCGAAGTCGACTTCTGCTCCGCTCCCCCGGCGTATCCCTCGCTGTCGGCTTCCCACGACGCCGACCCAAATCTTCAGACAAGGGGGGGGAAACTCGCGTGGACCCAACGTCTTTACAGACACCCATGAGTCTCTGCCTCATCATTTGCTTAACGTCCCACGGGAAAACCACGCTCAAAAACCGTGGGCGAGGCAGTCTTCTTAAAAAAAACTTCTTTCGAGGAGTCTTCGGCCGATGTTCTGCCAAGGTCCCCTCTTCGAGCACCACTGACTCCCTCTAGGAAAAGAACATTAAACGCAGTAACGGAAAACCAAACATTAAAACATTAAAGAAAAACCAGAACCTATTTCCTCAGAATATTTATTAATCATTCATTTCGAAAACACGATTGTCAATAAATATAACCCACCCTCCGGGCTCCGACCTACTCTAACTGCTCAACCCAATTTTCTTTCAGAATATAAAGCTAGTCTATCCGAATGGACAATTTTCCTTTTATGTCTGGGAGACCTTTGGATGCAATATACCACGTCGCTCAATTTCTTCATTATGCAAAAGGGCCCCTCCCAGTTGCTTTGTAATTTTGGGGCTTTTCCTTTAGTTCTGCGAGGATTATAGAACCAAACTTTTTGCCCTTCTTCAAAAAGAATACGCCTAGCTCCACGATCAAACCAGGCCTTCACCCGGGAAGATTTAACATCCATACGCTCTCTCACTATAGAATGAATTTCTTCAAATTTTGACTTCAAATTTCTAACGAAGCTTCCCACTGACTGCGCCACCTCCTCATAAAGCCTTGGAGGACCTCCCTGTAACAAGTCCAAGGGTAATTTTAAATCTCGAGCAAAACATAATTCCGCAGGAGTAAAGCCAGTTGTCTCATGTTTTGAAGACCTATAAGCTAACAAAAACATAGGAATCCATCGATCCCAATCCTTTTGACTATCAGAAACAAACTTTGCCAGATAGTTAGTAATAGTCTGGTGTTGTCGCTCTACTTGTCCATCCGACTGAGGATGTAAGGCAGTAGTTCTCGTTTTTTTAATCCCAAGAAGATCCATTAACTCTGCGAACAACTTCGACTCAAAGTTCTTTCCTTGATCAGTATGCACTTCCAAGGGAACTCCATATCTAGAGACAAATTGATTTATGAAGATCTCCGCCACAGTTTTAGCTCTTATATTACTTAGAGGAAATGCTTCCACCCATTTGGTAAAACAATCTACAATAACAAGGAGATATCTGTTTCCGGAATTGGTTGTAGGGAGGGGGTCAAGAACGTCCATCTGAATTCTCGCAAATGGTGCCCCAACATTGTAGATTTGTAAAGGGGATTTTCCTTTCCCAGAGGGACCTCTTTTAGAGACACAGGCTTCACATGACCTACACCAATCCTCAATATCCTGCTTGCAAGTTGCCCAATAAAAGCGCCTTCGAACTTTTTCCAAAGTTTTATTAACTTGGAGTTAATAAAACTTTGGAAAAGTTTGAAGGCGCTTTTATTGGGCAACTTGCAAGCAGGATATTGAGGATTGGTGTAGGTGGCATTTCAGTGGGCATTTTGGAAATGCCCACCTGAAGAAGAATCGTGGGCTTCTTCAAGAATTTCCTTGACCCGACTTCGAGGAGCAACAAGCTGAAGAAAGCTTGTTTTCAGATTTGGAGCTTCCCACCCTTTTATAAAGAATTCCTTCTCTTAAAATTAGCGCATCCCAATGCGACCAATAAATTTGGGCAGAAACATTCCTATCAGGGATCTCAGAACGCGGAGGACGGATTCCAGCTTGCTTACCCCGTAGGATAAAAGCTATTCCCTCGTCTTCCCCTTGTTCCTTTCGCCAAATTTCCAAATTCTCTCCCTGTAGAATCAATCGAGCAATCGTTTTATTCAATCCTCCGTAGACTTCTTCTCAATCTTGGCACAATAATTACAATCGGACTTCTCACATTGGCGTCTGGACAATCCATCAGCATTTTTATGTGATAGCCCTTTTCGATGCACAATCTCAAATTCATACTCTTGGAGTCTTTCCAGCCAGCGTGCCAGTTGTCCCCTCTAAATCCCTGAAGGACATGAGCCACTTCAAAGAAACGTGATCTGTGCGAATTAAAAATTTTCGTCCTAAAAGATAGTGGCGAAAAAATTTTATTGAGTCTACTGCCGCTAAGAGTTCCCGCCGAGTAACGCAATAGTTTCTCTCAGCTTTATTGAGAACTCGACTAAAAAAAGCTATGACTCTTTCTTCTCCTTCCTGTTTCTGCGATAACACCGCGCCAATACCGACATTTGAAGCATCGGTATCCAAAACAAATCCTCCCTCCCCTTTAGGAAAGGAAAGTACCGGAGGGGAGTACAAAACTCGCTTTAATTCTTCAAACGTTTTTCGACATTCTTCTCCTCAAATGAATTTAGTCTGATTTCCCGTAAGAGCGTAAAGAGGTCTTGCTAAAGAAGAAAATCCTTTAACAAATTTACGATAGTATGAGCAAAATCCTAAGAAACTTCGTAATTGTGTTTTGGTATGTGGAATCAACCCAATTCGTAACCGCGGATATTTTTTTCGGGATCCGTGGCTATGCCCTCCGCCGAAAACTACATGCCCCAAATATTTTACACTCTTTCTAAAAAAAGTACATTTCTTTGGATTAACTTTCAAATTCACTTTTCTTAATCGTAATAGTACCGTCTTTAAAATCTCCATCATTTCAGAAAAACTCTTTCCAAAATTATTACATCATCGAGATAAACTAAGCAAATTTTTGATAATAAATCTCTTAAAACTTTCTCCATCAGACGTTAAAATGTAGCCGGGGCATTGCAGAGGCCAAAGGGCATGACGACAAATTGCCACAACCCATTTCCAATTGAAAACGCAGTTTTCTCTCTATCCTCGGAACGAATCTTTATTTGCCAATATCCGCTCTTAAGATCTAAAGTACAGAACCAAACGTTACCTGATAATTGGTCGAATATGTCATCGATTCGGGGGTTTTTAAAGGGGAGTCTTTTTTTAAAAAATTCGTTCCCAAAATCCCAAAAAGAATTGATTGACCGTTTTTTTTCCTTTCCCCAAAAAACGGGGGAAACCGGGGGGGTTTTGGGCCCCTAAAACCCTTTTTTTTCCCCAAAATCCCAAATTTTAAATTTTTCCCCCTAATGTGACGGGGGAAAACGACGGGGGAAAACCCGTTTAAAAAGGGGGGAAGGGGAAACTCCACATTATACATTTTCAATAATATAAAATTTTCCCCGCAAAATAGTTTGGGGAAAAAAAGATCCGGGAAAAAATTTTCCAAAAAAAGGCAAACATTTTTTTTTAGCCCTTTAAAACTCTAGAAATTTTCGAAAAAATTTTTTTAAAATAGAAGGGGTTTTAAAAAAGACAGAAATTTCAAAAAGAGAAAAAATTTAAAATTTTTTTTTTCATTTAATTCGGATAAAGAAAAAGGGTTTTTAAAAATTTCCAAGTTACTTTTTTAAGAAAACCTTTTTCCCCCTAAATTTTATCGCTAATTTTTTAAAAAACAAAAAGATTCTACGGAAAAAAAACCAAAATTTTAAATTTAAAAATTTGGGCTTTAAAATTTACAGAAACTCTTCTCCAAAAAGGATATCTTAAAAATTAATTTTTCCTTTTTTAATTTTCTCTACCCCCTTTTTCCCAAAAAAAATTTATTAACACGAGGGAAAACGGGCCCCCCCTACTTGAAAAAAAAAGCCCTTTTCGTTTTTAAAAAAATTTTTAAAGAAAAAATTTTTTTTAGATTCAAAATGTTCAAAATGAAAAGTCCCCAACTTTTTGGGGGAAATTTTTTTCCCCCAAAAAAAAGCCCACCCCGCAAAGCTAAAAAATCGCGTTTCCCCCCAGGGGGATTCTGACCGGAAAGCCCGGTTTTTTCCCCCCGTCCAACCCCCCCCCCCCGGCCCCGGGGCCCAAATTTTGGTGCCCGCCAAATTCCCCCTTTTTTGGGGCCCCTTTCCTCCTTTTTCCTTCCCAGTTTCCCCCGACATCGCGTTCCCCCTTTCACCCAAAAATTTTATCTCCCTTTTTTACGAAATCTTGTTTTTAAATTTTCCCGGATTCTCCGGGAAAACCCCCCCCATAAATTTTTTTTGGGTTTAGCCCCCTTTTTGGGGCCCGAATAAGGGGGTTTTTCCTATTTAAGCGTCGCCGAATAAAATTTTGGGAAAAAAACCCCGAATGAATTTCCCCCACAAGCTTTTATCGCGAAAAACAAGGGACTCGGGGGGACGCCAGGCCCTAAAGTTGCAATTTTAGTCCCAGGTCGCCCCCCCTCCCCGAATTTTTTTTCGGGCTCCCAACCCGGAAAAGAAAAATTCTGTGATTTTTGTCCCTCCCGAAAAGGGAACTCAAGTTTCGTTTTTTTAAATTCCCCCAAAAAAAACCCCCTCGACATCTTTTTCCCTTTCCAAAATCGAAAAGGGGCCTTCCCCCCCGGGGCCCCAACCAACGGATCGTTTTTTTGGGGGTATCCCAAGGTTGCACGCGCGTCAATCAAAATTTTGGGGGAAAAATCCGGAAGGGGGGCGTTCCGTCGTAAGGGGGGTTTTAGTTTTACCCCCGGTGGCACCCCAACCCCGGGCACTATCATCGCGTGTATTGCTTCCCCCCCCTGAGTTCCGTCTCTTTCCCCCGCATTTTTCGGGCCGCGTACCAGACCCTGGGATCGGCCCCCCTTGCCCCTAGGTCCGCGTCCCCGCGCCCTGGGGATCGCGCCCCTCACTCCCCGTGCAGTCTCGCGGTTCCCGGCCGGGTTGAATTTCGAACTTCCGGGATGCCCGGCCCCCGCCCCTGGACTCGGTCCCCCAGTCCCCGAATCTTTATAAGAGTGACTTAGTGTTTCGCCGGAAATTCACCCTCGGGAAGACGGGGGGCTCCTTTCTGCCGGCGGAACGTCGGCCCTTTTCCCCTTCTCCGCCTGGGTTTTCCCCGGAGGGGGAAAGGACCTCCCGAATCAAAGCCCCCAGGGGGACCCCCCCCGACGTCATCTCCGAGTCCCACCCTGGATCGCTTTCTCGGGTCGTTTTTTTGGGGCCCCCAGGGGGAAACGAAATGCGCTCGTCGCTCCTCTAGTCCTCGTTTTCCCATCGATCCGTTCGATTATTTTTTGAAAATGTCACGGAACATCTTTACTTTCGGAAAAAAGTTTTGAAATGGAATCGTTTGTTGCTGGGTTTTGAAATTAGAAAAAAGTTTGTATTGTCGATAATTTTTTCCTAATAGTTTTTTTTATTATTTTACAGCTGGGTCAAAGTTAATTAAATGCAAACCCTCCAAAGACGGTGTCGGGGGTGAAACGCAAATATGACTAGCACAAATAAAATATAATTTCCTATTTCCAAAAGCGTTTTTCAAAGGGAATCCTGACTTTTAGAAGGTATGCCAAAAATGAGAGTTTGGGAAATGTTTTTTTATAAAATTGCTTCCCATTTCTTAAACTGACACTTTTTTTCAATACAATACTCCAAACCGAAAGTAAAAAAAATTTTATCTTTTTACACAAAAAGGGAGTTTTCCGACAAAAAGAAATAAATTGCAATTGTTTTCCAAATTTACCAGGCCCAAAGGACATCAATAGCGTCTTATCTAATTTTTGCTCCCTTTTTTAAATTTTAATTTGTTTCAAAAAGCCCACTGATTTGGTTTTCATCGTTTCATTATCCGTCAATCGCTTTTGTACTTTCGTTTTTTAAAAAAATTTTCACAGTCAAGGTATCTGAGCAATTTA
Organism: Temnothorax americanus; assembly: GCF_048541705.1. Taxonomy (NCBI): domain Eukaryota; kingdom Metazoa; phylum Arthropoda; class Insecta; order Hymenoptera; family Formicidae; genus Temnothorax; species Temnothorax americanus. The sequence goes on from NW_027509354.1 coordinate 91,449, forward strand.
AAAATATTTTTCGAAGCAATACGATTTTGCTTGCAGTGTTTTAAGAAAATCACACAAAAAAACGAGAAGGCAGAAACAAACGTGTTTGGCGGGGAAATTTTCAAGGGAAAAACACAATTCGTTAATCTTATCAAAAAGACACCTTTCAATGATATTTTCTTTTTTCGGAATCTAGATCCAGAAATTGTCAAAAACCAATACGACTCCGAGGAATCAGATAAAGGGACCCTTTTGACGTATATGATCGTTTCATCATATTGAAATTTTTGCCCCAACCATTCCTCAGGGGGAGTCCCCACCTGCCAAATATTTTAAAATTTGTTTTGAAGTGGAACAAAGATCAAAATTTTACGTACAGGGGGTTTTAA
>NW_027509355.1:0-90161 GCF_048541705.1 Temnothorax americanus
GGTTCGATGCGTTATCAGGTCCATCATCGTCCCGATGACGTCATTTCTTCCTTTGTTTTTTTACGTACTGCGTCGTAAAAAATAGCGCTAAATTGTTTAGTCTACGAGATAACACCCCCTTTTTTCCTAGAAAAATGTTGTTTACGACAAACATGTCCCGACAGGTTCGATGCGTCATCGACAAAAATACACGCTCCTACGCAGTGCGCTATCGAGTTAGTCTTACCCATTGTACGCCGCCTAGCGGCGTCGTTGCGAACGAGGCCCCCCGCGACCCGACGGGCCCCGCGGCGCAACCGCGGACCTCCACGCGGCCCCCGCGGACCCCCGCGAACCCCCACGCGGACCCGCGGCGCGACCGCGAACGCGAACGCGGACCCCCTCTCCCCCCCGCGCGGACCAGCGGCGCGGACCAGCGGCGCGGGTGAGTCATCCCGGTGACTCATCCCGGTGAGTCATCCCGGTGAGTCATCCCGGTGAGTCATCCCGGTGAGTCATCCCGGTGGTATGCCAAGGTTAACTCCCCCCTTCCCCCCGCCCCGCAAAAAATCCGATATTTTTGTGTAACCCGATATCCTTGTGTAACCCGATACCCCGCCCCTCCCTCCACCCCTCACCCCTCCGCGAAATCCGATATCCTTGTGTAACCCGATACCCCTGTGTATCCTAATACCCCTGTGTAACCCGATACCCCCCCTCCCCCTCACCACCCCGGGGAATCCCGATACCCCCCTCCCTCACCCCCTCACCCCCCCGCGTAATCCGATACCCCCCCTCCCTCATCCCCCCTCGGAGCTCCCGGCTTGAAACTCCCCTAGTTATACTACTAATATGTAAAGATGTAAATATGTGTAAATAAAATTTTAATAAAACTTATATATAATTTTTATGACAAAATTTTATTGATAAAATTTTACTTATTATTAACTAACTTTGGGTAATATCTTCAATTTCAGGAAAATTTTCTAATGTATATGTATTATCTAAAGGCATCAATTCATCCATTATAAAAGAAGTATCATTAATACTACTACAATCTAGCAAACAGTTTCCTATTTCTTCATTGTTATAATTACTTTGTTGTAAAATTAATGATTTGTCTGATACAGTTAAATTTGGCGAGTCACTTTTAGACTGATACCTGCAATCAAACATAAATAATTTATATAGATTCTTTATATATGCATAAAAATAAATACATGATATATTTCAATGCAAATTAGTCACAAAAATAAACATTGAAATAAAAAACTAAAATATCTCTAATTCCTTGTTCAGGAACATGTTTTGTCTGAATACTGCTTTAATCTAGAAAAATCCAAGAAAAATGTGTGTAATACTTTCAACAATATAACAATTTATAAAACAAATAGTATGTATAATACACAGAAAAAATAGAAAATAAAGCGTAACCATAAAATAATATGTAAGACATGGCAAAAAGAATATAAAGCATAGCGTTAAAATAAAACTAGATTAATTATTAGTTTTTGATGTTTTAGTTTTATGAAACATTAATTGATATAAATATTTCTAGAAATAGTAAAGAGAAATGTTTTCTTCTAATAGAAAAAATAATGCTGTTTGTAGAAAGAAACAAATTTAAAAAAATTTTTAATGAAAAATTAATTCTTTATTTAACTTTTTTAATATTAAAGTACTTTTTTTTAATATAATAAAATAAATTTGAATTTAAAAATCAAATATTTACAAAATTGTAATTATAACTATTTTAGATAAAATTATTTAAATTAAAGAGTCTTAACTATATATTTCATTCCTTTATGAAATATTTGTGATGCGCTATGTCGTACATATATTTTACATACTTGTCTTCAAAAGTGTCTTGTTGCCATAAATTGCCGCATACATTTGAAATAACTAGCAAATTATTCGTATTTTAGTAAATTAAATTTTTCATTTTATTATTGTGCAACATTAGAAAAACTTTATTTACCTGCATACTTCCGGCTTTGTAATTGTTTCAGATTTGTTTTTTCTGTCATTACATATTAGTTGCTTGCTTGAATTTTCATTATATGATAAGTTTTTATAAAATGCGCGATTAAACGCATCAAGCAGAAATTGAGAACGATCTATAAAAGCGGCAGATGTTAAAATAAAATATCAATTATTTCAAAATAAGAAACTAAAGGAAAAACTGATAGGTAAATGAATATGTATATGTTACATTGCGACCGCGCGCTTCGGAGGCGAGTTCGGAAACGATCCGACGAGCATCCTCAATGGAGAAGATACCGACTGAGGGGACGAAGGCGAGGATCGATAACGTGAGACGCCCAAACCGTAGTGACCGGCAGAGGCAATGGACCAGAGGACCATCCCGCATACCTGGCGCACGAATGTGCGACGCCAGATTTACCGACGAAGCAAGGTTCCCGAAAAGGATACCGGCTTCGGGTACAAGGACGCCCGACGGTCTTACCAAGACCTGGGATACCTCCCCAGGAGGTCGGCGCCATTGTCCGACAAAGTCCGGGCGAAACGCACTTTCGCCAGGAACCTACCTATCCGACGGTCTTACCAAGACCGGGGACACCTTCCCAGGAGGTCGGCGCCATTGTCCAGCCAAATCCGGGCGAAACGCACTTTCGCCAGGAACTTATCTATCCGACGGTCTTACCAGGACCTGGGACATTCTCCCAGGGGGTCGGCGCCATGATCCGGCAAAAACCGGGCGAAACGCATCTTCGCCAGGAACTTATTCATCCGGCGGTCGTACCTAGTCCTGGGATACCCGCCTAGGGGGTCGACGTCGAGCTCCGACAAAGATCCCCAGGATACGCATCATCTCCGGGAACAGTGGCCCGGAACAGCGATACAAGCACCTGGGAAACCCAGCCAGAGGGTCGGCGTCAACGGCCGACGACACCGACGTCACCCGGACGTCGTCTACGGGGAGAACACCCAGATTCACCTTCAAGGGCATCTCCGAGGAGGTGCGCATGGGTCGACGTCGTCCGCGTCGAACAGTTTCCGCGAGTGGATACCTGGTGCAGCGGTACCGAGGAAGGAAGGTTCTCGCACTGCGTTGCGCGTGGAAATTTCCACGGGAACCTTCTAGAACGGGCGATGCGCAAAAGGACACGCGAGAGGGTAGTGAAAATCATCGTGTTTTCGCATGATCGCGCCAGATGTGCCGGCCGCGAACAATAGACAATCGAGAAAGTTCCGGGGAGTGGGAACGATCCGGCATGAGTGGGGAGCCCAAGCGAGAGCGACCGCTCGAGTGAGTCTCTCGGGTATAGCCGTGGCGAACACACGTATCACACTCTGTACGATCGGCATACGCGTTATACTTTACAACCGAGAACTCCCGCGTACTATCGCGTAAAATTACTCGTCTTAACCAACAGCGAGGGGCAATTAATTGCCAAATACAATCGAGTGTTAGCAACAATACGCGAGTTGAAATTCGGATACATTGTTAATTAGTGGAAGTGCAATTATCGAGTATATAACAACCACGGGCATTGGGTCACGCGGATACGGAATATTGTGCGGACATTATTAATCATTGTATTTAACCACCGAATACTCGTTCGTTAATTCAGCGCACGAACATTGTATGATAGAGTGATGGTCACGGCCGAGTGCGTGATCATAGTTTAACAATCACGAGGTTCAAAGTCCTCCGATCGGAATAATTATCTGGAATAAAAACATCGTATCGACTAAACGAATAAGCCGAGATACGCAATTTGAATAATTGTGCAACTTTATTAAAATAAAGCGACATTCACACCGAGGCGAGAAACTCGCGTTGTGAGACACCTTTATGATATTGTGAAACGGCCTGTAATGTTGAAATGATGATCTGGAATTAAAGATTAATTAATTCTGAAACAAATTCTCCTGATTAATTATAAAAAAATTATCGATACTTACCTTCTACTTACCTTGTCCTTCGGCGATGATCCAACGTTGGCCAGCGGCAATCCGGTATGCGATGTAAAGCGAGGATCCGGGGAAGCAGAGCAGCAACAAAGCAGCGATCCATCCGAGGCGGGAACCTGAAAAAAGAGAAGCGAATTAGTGCGTAATTAATACATAATTATCGGGAATTATCCTTATCTGGTATGCGAGGTAAAGCGAGGATCCAGAGACGGATAACGGCAACGGCGATCCATTCCGGGCGTCGATCTGCAACAAAACATAAAATAATTGTCACATAATTATTTTATAATTACTTACCTCTATCTGGTATGCGATGTAAAGCGAGGATCCAGGGATGAGAAGCAGCAACGATGATCCAACAGGGACATCAGTCTGAAATAAAATTCAAATAATTAGGATATAATTAAATTATCCTCACTTACCTCTAGCTGGTATGCGATGTAAAGCGAGGATCCAGGGATGAGAAGCAGCAACGGTGATCCATCAGGAACATCCTTCTGAAACGAATAATTCCTATTAGCGTCTTGCGAATATTCGGGGCGTTGATGCGAACTTACCTTCTCGGTAGTCTAAGGTAAAACCGAGTGGCGACCGTTTGATAGGAATATTATCCGCCGGAATCGGGCTCAACACGTACCGTCCGGTCACAACATGACATTTTAATTAAAAATACCAAAACTTCTATCAGATTTTTATTTCTATCTTATTTTGACTTCAAATTACCTTGTATATTATTAAACTGTTTATTGCTCTTTCCACTCTCTTTATAATTTTGTAAAACACGCCTTTTGTTATGTCCGTTGAGAATTTTTCTATCTTTAGTTTCATTCATTTCTGTTAATAAATAATATCTTTATATAAACATTATATAGATATTTTATCTTTCAGCTCTAGGATTTTTATGACTTAGAAATTTACTGTGTACCTTCCAATTTCTGTTCATTATATAATATTAATTTATTATCTTTTCAAAACTTATAATTATTAGTACTTTTACTTTCATAATTTTATAGAACAATCTTTAAATTTACTTCATTTTCATTTTCTATCTTTATTTCTATTTTTGTTGTATCTTATAATCTCTACAATTGTTTTGCGAAACATACTTTTCTCTATTTATGCAATCGATAAATGTAAAAACTTAGAAGTCAAAAATGTTTTAAAAATATTTTGAATACAATAATTGAACATCATACCTGAGTTATCTTGTAGATTATTATATAACTTAATTTCATTTGTTTGTTTTTTATTTTTGTAATTATTTGTTATTCCAGTATCATCATTGTGTAGAATAACGCCTAAATTAATTTCATTTTCTTGTACGTTTTTCACTCTTATGTTCATCTTACTTATGTCCTTTTTGTTATTGAGTTCTTGAATTTGATTTTCCTTTTTTTTGTTTTTCGTTTAAATAAAGTTCTTTTTTTACAACTGTAATTAATAATTTTAAAAATTTCAATAGTATACCCTAATAATCAAATCCCCAAGCAGCATTTTGACGTCCGCCCGACGTTAAGATAAACACACTTAACGTTGGTATCCAACGTTTTTGCTACGTCGTTTCAACCCTCTTTTGCACTAACTTGGGGAATCAAATTTAGGTTGTACCAACGTTGGAATCCGACTTATATAAGTTAAATTGAGGTTACATTTTTTTCACCAGTTTTAACGTTGGTATGTGAACTTTGATTTTGTACACTCTGCTAGACCTGAGGTTATTTTTTCATAACGTACATTTTAGGTGTAGTTTTCGTGCTTCCTTTCAAACCATATGACGGCATTGGTGTAATAAATGTATCATAATACGTACTTATCAATTTGGCACAAATAAAATGGCTTTATTGGAAAAATATAGTTTGCGCAGTCTTTGATACTATTGTAATTTTGCCATAAATACACGAACCCAGCACTGAAATTGTATAACAAAACCCACTTTATTGATAAATGTGAAAATGATAAGTCAAAATTAGACGAATCCTTTCTAAAATATTCCAATTTACTAAATATTCTAATAAATAACTAAAATTTTCCAAAGTGTAGATTTTAATTTTTTTTCATCAAAATTACTTTTAAGATAAATATGTTGTCAAAACTTTAACAACAGATATTATATAAATGCTTTAAATTGTTAATAAAGTGCGTTAAAAAATTTAAATCTAAATATACTGGAAAATGGCGGATTATTTGCCTTCCTCTTTGAGGAATGAAAATGGCGAAGTCAGCGTTCCACACTATATCAAACTTTACGTAGTAAAAAGTGCGATAAATTCTACTAAAATTTGTCTTTTCGTATAAAATAATTAACTTTTTCCGACTTTTCCAAACTAAGTAGTATACCACTGTAGGCAAAATTGTACCTATATTGACTAAAAGTCTTAACAAGGTCGCCAAACTGACTTAACATGTCGATAAAGTATTAATTAGTTGAAAATTCTATACTAGATTTGCGAATGAGTCGTATATCTTAACCAAATCCGACCTATGCAATACCATCTATATGGTGATCTAGAGCATGGTTATGGCAGCCGTGCAGCCGAGCGAACGCGCTCTCGAGCTGTGAACCGCGCGGCGCGCGCGCGTTGTTTCCCGACGACGCGACGATAACCGCGTGAGATGAGATGGACCGGTTCGGCCGTGGATCGTCAACATTCGTCGCATAGTCCTCGTAGCTCACGCACGACGCCGCGAATTGCCGTCGACGATGCCCGCTTGACGCAGCAGTAATCTGCTCTACATTTTTTTAGGCAGAATTTGTTACCATTTCTCGCGATTTCTTAACGTCAGTCAGAAATGACCACAGGCGACGTTTCACAACGTTAGCGTTTTACAACGTTTGATAACAAAACGTTGGTTTACGTTGGGAATTACGTATTGAAGTCGCTCGAAAAGTGTAGTGCAGAGTATAACGTCAGGCGAACGTTAAATATCTTAACGTCGGGTAATAGAACTTAAACTGTTTTGAATTTGACGTTGGGAAAGTGATAAAAAAAGCACGTCGTAATTTTAACGTTTAGACAACGTCCAAAAAACGTTAGTAATTATAAGTTACATTTTATAACTTTTTTGAACCGCTTACAACGTTGTGATTAGTAGAAAAGTAGTCCTTAGTCGGAAAGTTAACCGAAAAATGCTGCTTGGGTCAGCAATCAGCAAAGAATTTTAATGTTTAATAAACAATAGATAAAATGAAAATCCAATATCAAATTTAAACATTTGGAATTATATCTAGTGATTAACTCATTTTTTCTAAAACAAATTAGAAAAAAGTAAAGTAAAAAAATAATAAATTATTAAGTTTTACATTATAATAACATTTAATCAATAGACAATATAGTTTATTTCTCTAATTATTTTTAACTTATTAAATTAAACAATTATTAATGATAACCCAATAACTATCTCTAAATTAATAAAATAGTATGTAAAAAAAATACAAAACAGTATTATAATAAGTATGTAAAATTCATAGAATTAAAAATTAATATATAGATACCTTTTATATAAAAGTTCGGTAATATTTTATTTTCTATTATGGTTGGAATCTGACGTTGGTGCGTTACTTAATCTAATTTTGAGAAAATATTACATAGTTAGTAGTTTTACAAATATTAGACACATTTAAAAATATACATTGAAGTTAAGACTTATTTGTTTTATGCCCATTTCTACCAATGTAGATTAACTTTAATCTTGGTTTAACTTACTTTCTATCTTTTTCTAACTTTTAGAACTAGGAAAAGATTACAGGTAAGTTAAACCAAGATTAAAATTAACCTGCGTTGATAGAAATGGACATTATATAGTACTATAATAGATTTATTACTCTGTATTATTCATTTTCTTACTTGTTTTTCTGATAACTTTCGTCAAATAAATGTAAGGAATATTCATATTTAAATTATTCGCAATATTTTTAAGTACACCATAGTTTCCTGAAAAAGAATAAAAATATTGATAACATTTATATGTTTAAAAAGTTAAATTACATTTTTTCACTTATAAAATATTACTGGTTACAATAAAAGATACATTCCACTCAACACTACAAATGCTTCGAAGCACTTCTTTTCTCCTTTCTCTCAATAAAGAAAGAAGCAGAAGAAGGATGCTTCAAAGTGTTTGTAGCATCAAATGAAGCTGTGACAAGCGCAGCTGTGACAATTGTGTTTAAGTTAGAATATACGTACCATGCTTAGCTATTATAACGTCATGTTTCTCTTTTCTGTTTGTCCACACATTGTGCTTTCGATTTCTTTTTATTAAGAAATAATGTATTTTTGCCATGTTTTCTATTTAAAAAAACAGTGAATTTGCTTAAGTAAATACAACAAACTTTGTATGCAAATTGAAGACTATCATTACCTAACCTAAATTAAACTTTCTTACCTCAGCTTATCTAAATACAAGAAACGCAGAAAAACTTGATTCAATATTCAATATTGATTCCGTCAAACAACGAATCGTTATGTTTACATACTAATAACGTCCACCTAATCTTTGATTTCCACGTATACGTTGCCGCGCTTCACAGTCATCAAATACAAAATGACATAGATGCATATGCATAGCATGAGAATGTTCAGACCAATGAGCATGCATTGTAAATTAAGGTCGGTATTCATAGTAATGCTGGGTCTACAATGGGAGTCGCAAAGTTGTGAGTCGCAAGAATTGACCAATCACAGTCGATTATTCTCCTCAAATTCGATTGTGATTGGTCAATTCTTGCGACTCATGACTTTGCGACTCGCATTGTAGACCTAGCATAAGTATTCATATTTAAGATCGTTTTAAGTATGGTCAGATGTAGATTTGAGACATCGTCCAACCAATAAAATGTTGGTATTAGTAAGACATTACTTAAAACAATCTTGAAATAAGATACGACTATGAATAACGGCTTAAGTGGTTCATATTGAACGCTCATTAGTTTAAACAGTCTTATGCTTGTAACGGCCTGCCTTTTGGCTGTTTTTATCGAACGCGGACTAGCTCGCCGGACCAGGAGTTCGATGGTAGGCCCAGAGACAGAAGGCAGTTTTGATACGAAACGTGGTTTATTACAGTGGTTCAATTACAGAGTACGGAAACGCATTCGGTTTATGCGGCGGACGCGGGCGGATTATATGCTATAAGACAGCCGCGATAAGTACAACGCATTCGGTGTATGCGGCGGACGCGAGCAGATTATATTCTATAAGACGGTCGCGATAATTATAAATTTCGGGAGCGCATCTGATTTATGCGGCGGACGCGGGCGGATTATATGCTATGAGACGGCCGCGAGAATTACAACGCATTCGGTGTATGCGGCGGACGCGGGCGGATTATATTCTATAAGACGGTCGCGATAATTACAAATTTCGGGAGCGCATTCGGTTTATGCGGCAGACGCGGGCGGATTGTATTCTATAAGACGGTCGCGATAGTTACAAATGTCGGGAGCGCATTCGGTTTATGCGGCAGACGCGGGCGGATTATATTCTATAAGACGGTCGCGATAATTACAAATGTCGGGAACGCATTCGGTTTATGCGGCAAACGCGAATCAGGTGGTCCGCACCGGCGCGATGCGGTACGCGTGCGAACGGGCCTTGAGGCCGGCCAATGGCTGGTCGGCCCGCGGCGCGAGAATCGCGGCGCGGGCGCGTGTGTGTTATCCGGCGCGGTTTCTTTTCTCGCGATATGATCCGGTGTTAATTATGCGGCGCGGAGGTAATGGAAACGAACGGCCAGGGGCTAGGCTGGTCGATCGGTTGACGAGGAGGTCCGACTGTTCCGGCGGCAAGAACTCTTGTCAAGAGGCCGAGCACGCTCGACCCCTGGTTACCGTGGCAGACGGGGTGTCCCGGGTAGGAAGGCGGTCAGCGCTCGAGAACTCTCGAGCGAGGCACAGAACGCTGTACCCCGTTTCGTGAGCTGGCCTAGGAAGCGGAAAGGTACTCGTCTCCGAGGGTAGCGGAGCACAGGTAGCTAAGCTCGGATTGCGAGTCTCGATCTGTCGCGGCGCCGGTATTTTATACTCGCCCGGGTGGTACGCTAGGGAGGGGAGGCCGATTCCCGCGTGAGCCGCGCCGCCGGCGGAGCGGAGCGGGATCGGCGCGGCGGCAAGCGCGCTCGCGCTCGGCGGCGCTCGGCTCCCCTCGGTGTCTGTCGGAGACCCGGGACGATGTCGGTGCGGCGGAGCGCCGCGCACACGATCGCGGCTCCTTCGTTCAAAAAATAAGGTGGGCGCACCGCGCCCTTTCCTCGCCCGACGGAGATCGTCAGGCGGCATCCGGCAGCTCCTCGCCGGGAACGATGCATGTGTGGGGGTGCATCGTTACATCACCCCCCCCCTTTAGTATGCCTGAACTTTGAGGCATGTGTTGATGGCCGGTCGGGGTAGTCGGCTGACCTTGGCTGGACCTACCCCGTGGTGCCCTGGGATTTCTCCTTAATCCATCGGACTGACCCATCTCCATTGAATCGGATGTGCCAGCGCCTGTTCCCGAGTCGGGCTTTGTATTCGCGGGAGACGTGGCGTGCGAAATGTGGCACGTCCACGGTAATCCCGGGCGCGACGATGATCGGTATCGGCGGCGGTGGCAGCGGGCCCATCACTCGGGCCGGGTTGAGAGCTGGTCGTGGCCTTAGCGGTGCCGTATTTCGCGGTTGCAGTCGCCGGGGTAGCGGTGGCGGCGGCGTGGTCAGCCACGCTTGCTTCGCTCGGTTGGCTGCGTCGGACCTCTGCACGATGGTGCCGATGCGTGGCCACGTCCGTGGAGGTGCGGGTCTCTCCGGCGTTGGTGGCGGCGTGGGCTCGGGATCGCCGCGGTATAGGGTGGCCCACCCGTGCCCGATCCCGGGGTTGGCGGGATCGTACGGCTCGGGGTCCTCTCCCAGGATTTCCTCGATCTCTCGCAGGATATTGCGCTCCGTAGCTTGCTCCGTCGCTGTGTCTTCCGTCATGGTGACAGTCGATCTGACGGATCGGTGGCCGCGTTGTTCGCTCGCTTCCTATCGTCGCCAGGTTTCCTGGCTTATCCGGGGGGGAAGGTCGTACCATCTTTATTTTGTTCGGCGTGACAATAATATTCCACGGTGATCTTACCCGTTGACAATAATATTCACGGTCCCTGACAATAATATTTTTGTCGGCGCTAACAGTTTCCGCGCGCGTCGTCGGCGTGGATTCGTAATGTACGGTCGCGGCGGCGGTTTCGTCGGCGGGCTCCCCTTCCTGGTCGGGATCGTGTACGACGGGTGTCGTATCGGTGGGCGCGCGTTTGAGATCCTGTACATGCACGTGACGGTACCATTTTCCCTGGCGGCTACGGAGGTCGACTATTACTGGCGAGATGATGCGACGAACTTCGAGTGGACCGATAAATTTTGGAGCGAGCTTCGCGTTGAATGCGGCTTCTTTGTTAGACAGGGGTCGGTCGCGCTTCCACACCCACTCCCCGATTCGCGGTCGCCAGTCCCGGCGGCGGAGATTGTAATGTTTTTCCTGGCGTTGGAAGGCGCGGGCTAATTGAACGCGCACGAGCTCGTACGCCTCGTTCAAACGACGGTGCACCGGTGTGGCCGGACCGGCCGCGGACGGTAGGCCATTTTCCCCGGGGCGGCGTAATTCGCGGCCGTGATTTAAAAACGCGGGTGTGTAACCGGTCGCGTCGTGCGTTGCGGTGTTATATGCGAACTGGAGTTCTGGCAGGTGCGCGTCCCACGTTTTATGTTTCTTGGCGTATTGCGCTATCATTGTTTTAATGACGCGATTAGTTCTTTCTACGGGGTTGCAGTGGGGTGCGTATGCCGGCGTGAAACGTTGTCGGATACCGCACCCGTTTAGTAGTTGCGCGAGTTGTTTTGACTTTAGTTGCGTACCATTGTCCGAAAGAATCTCCTCCGGACAGCCGTGTCGGAGGATGATGGTTTCGGTAATATGCTTTACGATCGCGGGCGCGGTGGCGCGTCGTAGCGGGCGGAGCTCGACCCATTTCGTAAAACGGTCTTGCATATTGAGCAACCATATGTGCCCGGCGGCGGATCGTGGCAACGGACCGACGAGGTCGATGGTGACCTGTTGCCATGGTCGTTCGAGGGCGGTCGGGTACAGCTGGCCGGCTGGTTTTTCCTGCGCCACCTTATGTGCGAGACAGGTCGCGCATTCGCGGACGTACCGTGCGATATCGCGGAACATGCCGGGCCAGTAAAATCGTTGCGCGATCCGCGCGATTGTTTTGGCGATCCCCAAGTGGCCGGCGGTCGGGGCGTCGTGGTACCGCGCGAGAATCTCGGGGCGTTGATCCTTCGGCACGCACTCTTTCCACTGTTCGTCTGCCGGTGTATCTTTAAAATCGAGACTGTGGAGCACGTGCTTCCACAGTCGGCCCTGGTCTATTCGGAAATCGGGCGCCTCGTGGGGCGCGGTTTCGGCTGCATGCCACATGCGCGTATACCATGGGCACTTCGGGGCGGTGACGCTGAGGAGCTCGGATTGCCTCGACAGCGCGTCCGCCACCTTGTTCAGTGTCCCTTTGCGGTATTTAACGTCGAAGTCGTACTGCTGCAATTCAAAGGACCAACGTCCCAATCGGCCGGACGGCGACTCTAGTTTCTGTAGCCACTTTAACGATTGGTGATCCGTGATCACCGTGAACCGGTACCCCTCGAGGTAATCGCGCATCCGCCTAATTCCCCATACGACTGCCAGACACTCCAGTTCGGTAGCGCTATAGTTTCGCTCGGCGTGATTCAATGTGCGGCTAGCGTACGCGATGACACGCTCGCCCTCCGGAAAGTACTGCGTGAGTACGGCTCCCAGACCCGTGGTGCTGGCGTCCGTCTGGAGGTGAAATTGCCGCGTAAAGTCCGGACAGGCAAGGACCGGCGCGGTGGTCAGCGTACGTTTGAGTGTGTCGAACGCGTTTTGCTCGGCCTCCCCCCAGGCCCATCGGGCCTGCTTGCGTGTCAGCGCGGTGAGCGGCGCGGCGAGGGTGGCGAAGTCTTTGATGAACCGGCGGTACCAGCTCGCGAGCCCTAAAAATTGTCGGATGTGTCGTACGCTCTGGGGCACGGGCCAGTTCGCGACGGCGCTAACCTTGTCTGGGTCGGTGCGGATGCCGTCGCGGTCGACGATGTGGCCGAGATACTTTATACGGTCGGTACAGAAACGGCATTTTTCCGGGTTAATCCTTAGCTTCGCGGCTCGGAGTCGGCGGAAAACTTCGCGCATAACGCGTAGGTGCTCCTCGAACGTTTCAGTGGCGATCACGATGTCGTCCAAGTATACGAACACGTGCGGCCATAATTCGGGGCCGAGGATTGAGTCGAGCAAGCGCTGAAAAGTCGCCGGGGCCGAATGCAAGCCGAATGGCATAACCCGGAATTGCATCAGCCCTTTGCCGGGGACTGTAAATGCGGTTACGGGTCGGCTCTCCGGCGCGAGGGGCACCTGCCAGTACCCGTTTTTAGATCGAGGGTTGACAAGTACCGAGCCCCCCGTAATCTATCTAGCGTCGCGGTGATTTGCGGTAGTGGATACGCGTCTTTTTCGGTAAGCTCGTTAACCCAGCGGAAATCAATGCAAAAACGCGGTTTGCCGTCTTTCTTTCGTACGATCACGATCGGCGAGCTCCAGGCGCTGTGCGACGGCTCGATGATGCCGTCCTGCAGCATTTTTTCGACTTCTGCGTCTATGATCGCCTGCATCGCAGGGTTCCGCGGTCGATACCTCTGCTTAACCGGGCGGTCGGTTTTTACGCGGATTATGTGTTCCCCGCGGTCCGTGGGGCCCTGCACCCCTTCGAACTGCGCGAGTTCGTCTGCCAGAAAACGGCGGAGGCGGTTCTCCTCGGTCGCCGCGTCCTCCTCGTGAATGCCCCCGACGGTGGCTGCTATCGTGTCGGCGCTGGGCGGCGGCGGGGGCGGGATGGCGAAATCCATTTTGCCCCACAGGTCTACGCCTATCAACATGTCGCAGTCCAGCTTGGGCATGATTTGGAACCGGTGCCAAAACATGCGTCCTTGTACGGTCACGGGGAACGTAATTAAACCCGGGATGTCCGCGCGCGTCCCATCGGCGAGATATACCCGCCCGGTAATTGTCGTGATTGTGAAGTTTGCCGCCAACGTTTCCGCGGTGCTCGCGTTCACGAAGGAGGCTTCGGACCCGGTGTCTAAGAGAGCGTCGAACGTTTGGTCCGCTACGCGGACGCTCAGGTGCGGACGCGGTTTGTACGTTATGCGGAGGACCGGGGGGCGGCCGCCTCTTCCCCGGCCCGCGTGGCATTTCCCGCCGGCGGGTGACAATCACGCGTAAACACGCCGTCCCGCCCACATTGTGAGCAAAACCGTTTGGGTGGCCGGCGGCAATCAAAACGGGTGTGCCCGCGCTGTTTACAGCGCCAGCAACACTCGTGTCGGTCGTATGCGGTAGCGGCGAGCGCGGGTTGCGGGGCGGCAGGCTGTCGCGCGCGAGTCCGCTCTTTGATGCGCTCGAACTCTTCCGCCTGGCGCAGGATCTCGCGCGTCCGGGTGACGGAATCGCGTCGGATGTAGAGCTGGTACCGCGGATGCATATTATCGTAGAGCGCGTCGAGCCGGTCTTCCTCTGTGAACCCGGTCGCTCGGCGCATCATGGTGAGCATTTCGGTGGCAAATTTGCGGTACGGTTCGTCTGGTCGCTGCATTCGCGTCTGTATTTCGCGAATGAGTTGAGCGCGGTATCGTCGCGGGAGGTAATACTCGCGGAAATCGGCGTGGAAGTCCTCCCAGCCCTGCCATGTGTGCCGGTTATTTCGGTACCAAAGAAGCGCGTCGCCCTTAAGTAACTCCGGAAGCCCCGCCAGTATTTGCGCGCCGGAAATCTGGTACGCGTCTTTAAGTTCCTCTAGCCGCTCGAGAAACGCGACGGGATCTTTGCCATCAAAATGGCACCCCCATTTTCTTATTTGATCCACGACTTGACCGGGGAATCCGGCCGGGCGATCGCTTGCCGCCGGAAAAAAAACTTCGTACGGGGTTGCCGGAGCCGACGGCGGGCCGGTCGTTGTCGGCGCGAGGAGCGATCCCGGCGGCTGTATGACGATCGGAGGCACCGTTTTCGTCTCGTTGCCCCCCGCGGCGTCGGTTCGCGTCATCTCGGGATGGTCGGTCGCATGGGCACTCAGGCGTTGCCGTAGCTCGTCCATCGTGCCGTCGGCGTCGAGTTCGCGTCGCGTGAGTTCTTCGATTAGCTCGTTTTTCGGTAGTTTATATATCCACGCTTTGGCCATTGCGTATCCTGGTCTTCTGTCTCTCGGAACGATCAAAACGGTCCCTGTTCGGGCGCCATGTAACGGCCTGCCTTTTGGCTGTTTTTATCGAACGCGGACTAGCTCGCCGGACCAGGAGTTCGATGGTAGGCCCAGAGACAGAAGGCAGTTTTGATACGAAACGTGGTTTATTACAGTGGTTCAATTACAGAGTACGGAAACGCATTCGGTTTATGCGGCGGACGCGGGCGGATTATATGCTATAAGACAGCCGCGATAAGTACAACGCATTCGGTGTATGCGGCGGACGCGAGCGGATTATATTCTATAAGACGGTCGCGATAATTACAAATTTCGGGAGCGCATCTGATTTATGCGGCGGACGCGGGCGGATTATATGCTATGAGACGGCCGCGAGAATTACAACGCATTCGGTGTATGCGGCGGACGCGGGCGGATTATATTCTATAAGACGGTCGCGATAATTACAAATTTCGGGAGCGCATTCGGTTTATGCGGCGGACGCGGGCGGATTGTATTCTATAAGACGGTCGCGATAGTTACAAATGTCGGGAGCGCATTCGGTTTATGCGGCGGACGCGGGCGGATTATATTCTATAAGACGGTCGCGATAATTACAAATGTCGGGAACGCATTCGGTTTATGCGGCAAACGCGAATCAGGTGGTCCGCACCGGCGCGATGCGGTACGCGTGCGAACGGGCCTTGAGGCCGGCCAATGGCTGGTCGGCCCGCGGCGCGAGAATCGCGGCGCGGGCGCGTGTGTGTTATCCGGCGCGGTTTCTTTTCTCGCGATATGATCCGGTGTTAATTATGCGGCGCGGAGGTAATGGAAACGAACGGCCAGGGGCTAGGCTGGTCGATCGGTTGACGAGGAGGTCCGACTGTTCCGGCGGCAAGAACTCTTGTCGAGAGGCCGAGCACGCTCGACCCCTGGTTACCGTGGCAGACGGGGTGTCCCGGGTAGGAAGGCGGTCAGCGCTCGAGAACTCTCGAGCGAGGCACAGAACGCTGTACCCCGTTTCGTGAGCTGGCCTAGGAAGCGGAAAGGTACTCGTCTCCGAGGGGAGCGGAGCACAGGTAGCTAAGCTCGGATTGCGAGTGTCGATCTGTCGCGGCGCCGGTATTTTATACTCGTCCGGGTGGTACGCTAGGGAGGGGAGGCCGATTCCCGCGTGAGCCGCGCCGCCGGCGGAGCGGAGCGGGATCGGCGCGGCGGCAAGCGCGCTCGCGCTCGGCGGCGCTCGGCTCCCCTCGGTGTCTGTCGGAGACCCGGGACGATGTCGGTGCGGCGGAGCGCCGCGCACACGATCGCGGCTCCTTCGTTCAAAAAATAAGGTGGGCGCACCGCGCCCTTTCCTCGCCCGACGGAGATCGTCAGGCGGCATCCGGCAGCTCCTCGCCGGGAACGATGCATGTGTGGGGGTGCATCGTTACATGCTATACATATGCAGCTATTACTACGTTTACGCAAGCATTATTTCTGTAGCTTGCGATAATTCTTTCGTGTAAACAAGATTTTGTAGTAGCTTACGTTAATTTACTCCGCGTAAATGAGTGAATTATCGTAAGTCACAGAAGTAACGCTCGCGTAAACGTATTATGTCATTTTGATAGCTATTAATTTTATTAGAAATATATGCGTGTATATATGTAATATTGGTAATAGTGTACATCGAGGGGACCACCTTGGATGATTTTGATATTTTAGTATGTTGTCAAGGTCACCCTCCTGAGTGACCTTTAGATGGTTTTAGCCCGCACTCGTTATTTGTTAAAAAGTTATTAACAAAAAAATTGTGGAAAATATAGCAGCTATTTTGAATATTGGAAGGCATAAATGATTAATATGTATGTCAAAATAGTTCACGTAAAGTCGTATTACAGTTATGTTTTCGCAATCTCATCAACAATGAATCTTGTCTAGCGAGGTGGTTATGAAACGACATCATCAAAAATCAGCTGACAGTAAAAATACTAAAATATTTGCAAGGTGCCGTGTACGTCGTCATTCCCGCACTTGGCGTAATAATCTGAGTGTACAAGAGGTGATAAAAATAACCTGCCGCAAAGTCAAACTATGTTTCTTGGAGCTAAAATATCTTTTTTGGTGTTTATTGCAAATATTTCGACAACCGTTGAAGATATATAGATAATTTAAAACAGACTGTTTACATTGCAATTTGTTGTATTAAAATTGCCCGATTTTATTAATGCCAATTACGTATGTCAGTATATTATAACAATATAGCGCATGGAAGCATAAGGAAACGGGCGCCAGGTAACGTTTCAATGTCATAAAACGCTCATATCTTTGCAACTATAAATAACAAAAATATAATTCAAAAACATTTTTAGTTCGTATTCTGTTGTAATTGAAGAACCCGATTTTGTTTATACCAATTACATATTTCCGTATATTAAGACGAAAAAGTGCACGAGAATCTGGTGGAACGTCACGACCTTAGCTTTCGGTTTCTTCTCTCTTTATCGTCTCAAATAACAGAAATGTATAACTAGCATTAATAAAATCAGATAATTTCAATAGAGCAAAGTATAAACTAACAAGTGCTCTTTAAATCATCAAGAATAGACACTTTTCTTGCACAACAATATGATCTCAAGCAATTGATTCAGTCTACTAAGAAGTCGATCGATTCAGTTATTATTTTGATCTGATAAATGTGTATCTGCTCAATTCGACGGCACGCGTAAAGATACACGACGTGATTTCATACTCATGCGCTGATGTTTGCATTTAGCGCGCACACTATCGTGTTTCTTGAGGTTTTCTCTTTGTAGCTGAACTAATATAAGTTAAAAAAGCAAAAGTGTCGAGAAGATTTAAAATTACAAAAGAAAGGATTTTTCCAAGCTATTATGTATATAAGACACTTTTTTATCATTGAATATTTTTTCAACTGTTAAATGCCTGAGTAAATAGTAAAATACACAAACACGTATTATATTTTTTTTCTGTTTCCCAACCCCTTAACAAATGTTTTGTGAAATTGGAAATTATTATATGTAGTTTTGTTATCATACTTAACAAAGTCACTGTCCCTAAAATAATAGTATATATATAACTAAATAAGACAGGATTTCTTTGGTAACCTGTTAATTGATAGGTTTCCAAAATCCTTTCTTATACATGATTGGGGACAGTCCCCAAAGTAATCTTTTCTTATATACGATTACTTTGGGGACAGTCCCTAAAGTAATCTTTTCTCATATACGATTACTTTGGGAACAGTCCTCAAAGTAATCTGTTTGTGTATAAAATAATGAGGACGGGTCTCAAAGTAATCGTTTGTCCCCAAAGTAATCACTTTATATCAAATTTTGTCTTCATAATAATCGACTTGTATATATACACAATATATAATTATTTTAATGTAAAAATGTTAAGATATATATATGTATACAATATATATACATATATATATATATATACATATATATATAAAAGAATTCTTTTTCGAATCTCTGTGCTATCTGGGAGAGGGTAGATTAGAATACAATTCTCCTCATCGAGCTCACGCTGTACGCTGAAACACAAAAAATAATATAATTTATTTTATTGTCAACTTAATTGTATATATATTTGCAATAAAAATTGTCTAATATGATTTTTGTAAATAAAACGTTTTATTTTAATGTAACAATACTGACTGTTGAATATTTAAAAAATTTAATGTTTTACATTAGTCTGTTTATCCCAAAGTTACCAAGAATTAAACTAATACGGAACTTTTAAAATTGCAATTAATTCATAAGAATGACTTTCAATTTTGTAAGTGATAGGGAATGATATATTCAATATATATTATAGACTCAAATAACAATGGGATAGAACTAGGAATTTAACGTATTGTACTCGTTTTTCAACCTTAATTTGGAATAAAATGGAATTTGTTCTATTGTAAATATCGCCGAAATTCAATGAAATTCGATATATACATATTGATTTCCAAATTTGGGATTCAATGGTATTTATTTTATTGTCGGAATAGTCGGAATTCAATGGAGTTCAACACGGACACTTTTCAATCCCTATCCTGGCATTTAATGGTATTCATTTTATTGTCAGAATAGACGGAATTTAATGGAATACAATACGGAAATTTTTAATTCCTAGTTTGGCATTCAATGGTATTCATTTCGTTGACGGAATCAATGGTATTCAATGGAATTCATCACAAAACTTTCCAATCCCTAACCTGGCATTTAGTGGCATTCATTTCGTTAACGGAATCAATGGTATTCAATGGAATTCATGACGAAACTTTCCAATCCCTAACCTGGCATTCAGTGGTATAATATTTTTGTGTCGGAATTGGGTGGGATTCAAAAAAGACAAATTCTTTCCAAAATAAGGAATTCCATGATATTGAAACTATTTCAATCCTTTTTTTGGACACAATGGAATTCGAAAAGTCCTTAATTGAATTCCTGGCAATCCCGTTTTAATTCTTTTCAATCTTTTTTTGTTTGCTGGGCAGGTTTCTCTTAACTGTAATGAAATTAACTAAAACGTTGATATCACGAAACTTCGGTATGAAAGTGACACACATGCAACTCCAACTTAGAAATCATGCACAAAAATTTGTACAATCGAATTACGAATGTATTAATAAGTATCATATATGTATTAATTGTATTATTTGTTCAGAAATTATCATATCATATTTGTTGCAGGATATTATTACATTTATGTAAATTAACAATACGTATATGAAGATTTATATATTTTTTTAGGCCGTTTGTGATCATAGAATGCGATTTACACATATCTATGTTGACAATGTGGGTTCAGTTCATGACTCCAGGGTTTTTCGGTTATTAGCTTTACAGCAATATATCAACAATCCAACTAAATTTCCAAATGATACACATTTAATTGGAGATGCTGCTTATGCTTTACATGAACATCTTTTAGTTCCTTATCCTAATAATGGCCATCTTACACAGCAACAAAAAAATTATAATTTTTGCCATTCTTCTACTAGAATGGTAATAGAAAGAGCATTTGGTTATTTAAAAGGACGCTGGAGAAGTCTACTACATGTCTTGGCAGTCAATGACATAAAGTTTGCTCCTTACCATATATTGGCATGCTGTGTGCTGCACAATATTTGTTTACTTCAGAACGATGAATTGGAGTTGGAAGATCGACTTATTCTAGCCAGAGAACAAGCACAAGTACAAGAGAAGTTATTGAATGTAATAGAAATGCTGCAATAATAAAAAGAAATAACATATGTGCAAATTTGAATAGACACATATAAACAAAATATAAAATATATAAAAATAAGTTCATATAGTATATTAAACATATAAAACATATAGTATATTGAGCACAGAGGGAGAGAGAGAGAGAGAGAGAGAGAGAGAGAGAGAGAGAGAGAGAGAGAGAGAGAGAGTATATTCATATTTGTAATTCTAATAATAAATATGCATGTGTATATGTTATAGTCAAAGCCCGAAATGCAGGCATTCCTAGGATTGACTAGTCAATCCTGGGGAACGACCAAGCGTCTTGGTCAAAGCCCGAAATAAGTTTTGCGTTTCGGCTTTTGACTAGTCAATCCTAGGAATAACTAATACGGCTAGCCAAAGTTAGAAACTAAAGAAAAATCACTTTGGACTTTGACTAGTGAATCCTAGGTGTGGCTTAATTCGGACTGTGTAACTGTTAACAAATAAAATCAAGATTTTTTTTTACTAAATTAAGTTCTTATTGTTAACTTAATGTAGTTTTTTATTTACTTTTTTACTCTTGTACATAGTTTTTTCTCCTTAAGTTTAAAAATGTAGTTTTGGCAAAATATTGGTTTAAAGTGCTTTAAACAGTTAAATACTTTTAAAGCGCGTCATCTAATATATGTAGATTAGTGACGCGTTTTAAACAGTTAAATATTTTTAAAGCGCGTCATTTAACCTATGTATGTAGTATTTAACTGTTTAAAGCGCGTCACTAATTGACATAGGTTAGATGACGCGCTTTAAAAGTATTTAAGTGTTTAAAGCGCGTCACTAAACTAAACAAAACTAAACAAAAAAAATGTATGCGTGAACTATTTCGACATATATATTAGTTATTTCTTCCAATACTCAAAATAGCAGCTATATTTTTTAAACTTTTTTTGATAATAACTTTTTAACAAATAATGATCCCCGACTAAATAAAAAGCTACATTATGTTAATAATAAGAACTTAATTTAGTAAAAAAATCTTGATTTTATTTGTTAACAATCACACAGTCCGAATTAAGCCACACCTAGGATTGACTGGTCAAAGTCCAAAGTAATTTTTCTTTAGTTTCTAACTTTGACCAGCCGTATTAGTTATTCCTAAGATTGACTAGTCAAATGCCGAAGTGATTTTTCTTTAGTTTCTAACTTTAACCAGCCGTATTAGTTATTCCTAGGATTGACTAGTCAAAAGCCGAAACGCAAAACTTATTTCGGGCTTTGACCAAGACGCTTGGTCGTTCCCCAGGATTGACTAGTCAATCCTAGGAATACCTGCGTTTCGGGCTTTGACTATGACATATATATATTTTCATATATTGTGTCTTTTTAGATGATACAGTATTATATATGAAGTAAATTGTACAAGCAAGAGTAACAGTCTTTTTTAAACTGTCACAAGAAGAAATATATTATATGAAGTATTATCCTTAAAAATTGCATTTATACACTATAAATACAGATCTGAAAAGAAAGAAATGGTTTAGACTATCAAAATAATTATGTAGGACATTCAAACTTGCTTGAATGTTAAAACTTTTTCCAGTATTGTCATCAATAATCAACCGTTGGACATAATTATTAATCTAACTAAAATATTTTCAGATCTGTATTTGTAGCTAAATTTTTAGACTTTAGAAAAAACGTTTTTTTTTAATATAAATTTTTAATTTTTTATTATTCTTATCTATAAATTTATATTTAGTTAAAAATAAATGTATATACAGGATTAAGATCCTTAAGTAGGAATTTTAGAATTTTTATATGCATAAAATTAAACATAGGTTTAATAAATAATAGGTTTATACGTTAAAAAGTTTTCTCTCTATACACACCTTTTTATATCAAATATTTTTTTTACCGTTACCAGCTTTTTCAGCATCCGTTTCAGTAACATCAAGAGTGTACATATTTTGACTTTAAGAATCATATAACGAAATTTGTGGCATGTTGTTTTTCAGGATCTTAGGCATATAAAAATTTATATTTTTAGTGTAAGACTAATATATATTAATTCAAAAATATAAAAAAATTAATTTTATTTGTCCATAATTTATTGATATAAAACTTTTTATTGCGAAGATTACAATTAAACAAGTTACAATATGTACTATTATTATGTATCTAAAATATCACAATTTCTTTGATTAAATTATAATAAACTTTAAGAACACAAATTATGATATTATACATATATTATACCTATAATGATATTAGCATCTTAATATCTTAAAAATAAAAACTGTAAGTAAACAAATTGCACTTTTGCAGCCTTTTTGAAAAATAAAAACTTTAAGGCATTTGACTTATACAGTAAAAAAACTATCCCATTGTACCAGTGCAACTTAAAAGAAATGGAATATAATAAAAGTAATAAAGTAATCATTGATATCATTACTGCTGAAGAAATTTTTGTAAAATATCCAGTAGTTTATCTTGTCGTGACATTGCTTCTTCATGCATTTTTTGCCGTGTAGCAGCATTATGTTCAATCATTTTCTCCAACGTGTTATATTTCTTGCCTATATATATAAATATAATAAACATTGATCTTAATAATACATTATTATACAATATAAATAAACATTACATTTCTAACACTTACGTTTAGGAGGTTTGTTTTCAGATGGAAGTGAACTGGATTTTCGAGTTCCACACCCAATATCTTTTATTTCATCATCAGAAGATGCTATAGCTGAACTTCCACTGTCTAATGTAAGAAGTGGTTCCACCCATGGTTTTTTAGTAAACATTTCATCCATAATCTGGAATTACAAAAATGTTGATTAATTACATAATGAAAAACAATTATGATAAATACAACAAATATTCTTAATAAAAATACAAAAAGACATTTCTCACAAAATATAATTATTCTACTTACATCTAAATATCGCCATGCTCGCCTACTACTACCACTTTTAGTATTGTGGTCTTTGATATTTTTATATGTATTTTTTAATCCAGCCAATTTACTTTTACACTGCATGCCAGTTACATTATAGCCACTCGCAATTAATTCGGAAGAAACCAGTTCTCAAAATTTTTTGTGTGTTGTTTTACCACTTTTAAGATGATGTTCGTTATCTGTGTAACTTGTAAGTAGTAAAAGTATTGCTCAGTGTAGCCAACGGAAACTGTCTGTAAATAAAAATACATTTTGTATTTACTTTCAAACTCATTATTTTTTATGTTTTCATTTTTCATAAATATATTTCCAAAATATACATAGCAAAAACCTGTCATACCTTTCTCTTGAGAATCATCTTGTACAGATGCTTGTGTTGTATTTGTGACATTATCTACATCACAAACAGTAGAAGCTGTAACATAAAATTTATGCATGTAAATCTTATAATAACTAAATTTCTATATCAGTTTATAATAATTTAATGTTAACTTAATATTAATTGATATCTATTAATACTCACCAACATTTGCACTAATTATATTTGTAGCAACAGGATTTGGGCAAGATTCAGAAATCTGGATTGGATTCTCTAAAGCCTCAGAAGTTTGAGAATCTACATATTTTTTTAAAAGATAAGTTGCAAATAGCAAATCTGGAAAAAAAAAACAAATTTTATATATATAAAATATCTATTAATTCTCTCAACTACGCCTACTAAACAGTCGCGGTGTAAACTAGACCTTTGACTGTATAAGCATATATGTACATCAGTTTTATATACAATTAATTTATAATTTCTTTTCTTGACTTTCTTTAACCTTAAGTAGGAATTTTGGCATTTTTATATGCATAAAATTAAACATAAGTTAAATAAATAATAGGTTTATAGGTTAGAAAGTTCTCTCTCTACACATATCTACTATTTTATATTAAATATTTTTCTTACCGTTATTAGCTCTTTCAGCATCTGCTTCAGTAACATCAAAAGTGTATATACTTTGACTTTGAGAATCGTATAATGTAATTTGTGGCATGTTGTTCTTCAGTACAAACTTACACAGGTTGCACAACTTTCCCGCGCTTGTAAATATGAATACGGTCAACGTGACGCTACCAATGCTTCGAAGCATAACGCTTCAGCTACACTACCTCTTCGGCAGCAGCGATAGAAGCGAGCTGGCAGCGAAATGTTATGACGTATGTATGACGTCATACCTCTTGCTAGAATGTTTTGAAGTGCTCGATTGACCGCACTCGAAACACTTCAAAACATTTGCAGTGAGACTTTGACCGCACCCATAGACGGCGTTGAAAGTGTCCCCCACTTTTCCAAGAGGGGAGTTTGGACCCCCCTGCTCGCCGGCACGACAGTGGCGGAAACGATGACCTGCCGGGATCACGCCGGTTCCCCGTGCCTGCGCTGTAGCACAGTATATACAGTAGCGCAACTCTCGATTTCAGCGTGTACAAAATTCAACTGCACATGCGCAAGCTAAGTAGATAACCAATCACAGAACTGATCTTCTGTCGCACTTCCTCTCTCTATTTCTTCTATAGCGCTTTTTCTCTTACCTATATAGCGGTTAAAATTGGCGGTAACAGACATCTTACAGAAGTGAAGTGTGCGAGAAATCGAAGTTAGACGTGAAAGATAGAGAAAGTGAGCAGGAGTATTCAGTGTTTAGTATTAAGTGTTCAGTGTTCAGTGTTCAATTACATAAAGAGTGAAAGAAATAAAACTTAAAATTGACAGTTAACCAAGAAAAATTATATTTAGTCTTAGAAAGAATAGTTAATCTGTATATAAATAATATTGTACAGATTTTCTATTTTCTTCCAAAAAGCACTTTTGATCTTAGCTTTGTTGCAGGTGCTGCTTCTTAGAAGACAGGAAAAATATCGAAAAAGATGAATCGTAAATCAAGTTTATGGTGTGTTGCGAAGGAGTGCAACAATAATAGTACGAAGAAAAGACACTTTTTTTTATTTCCTAAGGAACATGATAGGTACAATTTGGTTTTAATTATCATTTTTTAAAGCATGTATATAATTTTATATAGATATATTGAATCTACACACATAATTCAATATTTTCATATTTCCCTAAAATCTATCTATATATATGTACTATATTTTTTATGTTAATAACAAATTGGCATAACATTTTTAGATGGTTGCAATGGATACATGCATCCGGAAGACTCGACTTGCAAGTGATGGGCCCAAAATATGGTCATCGCAACTATCGACTATGCCACTTGCATTTTGAAGAAAAGTGGTACAAAATAGGCCAAAAAAGAGCTTCTCTTTATCCTGATGCTGTACCTACAATATTTTTTGGAAGAGAGTAAGTAATAAATTTTTTATACTGCACATTATTGTTTTTTCTAAATAATATTTAAATTTTTTAATAATGAACAATATTTTATAATACAAAATGATACTATATATTTGAGATAAGATAAAAAACATTTGATAATATAAAATAATAATATACATTTAATAATATAAACAATATTTGATAATGTATGAAATATAATAATACTATCCATAATATAACTTTTACAGCAATACACTTGTGATAACAGCATCAGAAGAACATACACAAGAAAGAAATGATAAGGAAGATGAAGCAGTGATTGAAGTTGTTGAACAACAAGAAGAAACAAACAGGTTCTTCAATCTCTATATATCTAAATAACTTATCTAAATCTCTATCTATCTAAATAACATATTTTTATAATAACAAAAATAGATTTTGCTGTTAAAATATATATATTTTTGCAAAATATATTATATTTTATTTTTCTATCAATGTAGGGTATGAAAAATGTATGTGATATGTTTCAGTAGTATCCAGACGTCAAACGCAACGCTAGCCATGGATAGAAATGCTAAAATTGCTAAAACCGTAAGTTTTTACTTCATTCAACATATGTAGTGTGTGCATTTTAATTATATTGTATTATTTGTAAAGATATACAGTATATGATAGTTATTATTTCAATTTATAAATACACATGCACGCATTGAAATATATTTCAACTTATATTTCTCAGTTTTATATTTTATATTATTTTGTCGTTTTTCTCTTAATTTTTTAAAACAATAAAAATAAATGTAAAAAATAATTATTTACATGATTACATAATATATTCAGTATCTAATTACATTTATTTAGAAGTTTTCAAAATTCTCATGTTATTTGTACTTTATTTTTTTCCTGTACAGGATTGTAAAATTATTAAAAAATTGTTACTTAATTTTTCTCAATAAATTTATATTTTTTCTAGTTTTATAATTTTATTTTATTTTTTTCAATACATGCAATATATATTTCTGTAATGTTATAATATTTCTCTATTGTTTAGAAGCACATCCAGCAGCATGTATTCAGCAGCTGTAAAAGAAACTTCGCGGCAGAAAAAATGGAGAGAACAACGTTTGAAATTAAAAGCAGAAAATAAAATGCTGCGTGAAAGGCTTAGACGGCTTCGAAAGAAAGTTGAGAACCTGGAAAAAAGCAAGACAAAGTCAGGAAGAATCTAAAGAACACGAAATTCTTCGTCAATTAGGCTGTAAGTTACTACCGACTAATTTTGCACAATTATTATCTGCACAAATTGATGCGAAAATTAAAAGCAAACATGGGAGAAGATATAGTCCTGAATTTAAACGGTTTGCTTTAAGCTTATTTTTTTTAAGTCCGCAAAATTATCGAGAACTTAGAAAACAGTTTGCATTACCTTCCATTCGTGGTCTACATTCATTCACGCACACATGGCAAATTAAACCCGGCATAAACAAAAAAATTTTTGACGCTTTATCTGTAAAATTAAATTCATTACCGCCTTTAGAACGTCATTGTATATTGTGCATCGATGAAATGAGTTTAAAAGCTCATTTATTTTATAATCTTTCACAAGATGAAATTTGAAAATACAGGCAACGAGAGATCAGCGAAACCTGCAAAAAATGCTTTTGTTGTTATGGCACGCAGCATTGCAGGTGATTGGAAACTTCCAGTTTGCTTTTGTTTTGTTGAAACAACATGTAGAGCAGATATATTAAAACCTATTATATTTGACATTATACGTAAATTACATAATTGTGGTGCTACCGTGCATGCTTTAATTTCGGATATGGGGTCTAATTTCATGCAGCTGTCTCGTGAATTGGGCATTTCAATAAACAATTCAGTTTTTTTAGTTGACGATTTAGAAATATTGTACATATTTGATACTCCCCATTTAATGAAAAGAACACGCAATAATTTATACAAACATCGTATAGAATTTGAAATGGACAAAGTTGCTTTATGGACTCATATTGTCGATTTTTATAACATAGATAGTAAGCAATGGATTAAAACCGCTCCGAAACTATCTAAAAATCATATTAAACCTACCAGTTTTCAAAAAATGAAAGTCAAATATGCCGTTCAAATTTTTAGTAATCGCGTAGCTGCAGGCATGTGTACTCAGATGTCCTCTGGCTTTCTTTCAAGTGAAGCAGTAGGAACAATAGATTTCATCGATCATTTTGACAAATTATTTGATATTTTAAATTCCTCTGCAATAAATAACCCTAAAGAATATGGAAAAGTATTTACAGGAAGCGAAAAACAAATTAATTTCTTAGAACAAATGATAAATTTTATGAAAAATATAAAAGTAATTAATTAAAAAGGTTCACGAGTTAGAGTTAATTGTTTTGAATGTTGGCAAATAACAATTAAAAGTATAATGCTACTTTGGAATAAATTAAAATGTTATGATTTTCCATATCTTCGCACACGAAGAATAAATCAAGACTGTATTGAAAATTTTTTTGGTTCCATTAGACAACAAGGCGGTAATTGCTTAAATCCGACACCAATACAGTTTACTCACGCTTTTAAAAAATTATTCAGTATGAAACTTTTACAACATACAGATACGCAAAATTGTGCTGTAGATACAGATGAAATGTTAAATTTAATTGGAGAATCATGTTCGAGTCCTTCATCATCTTTTGCGTTCATTCCATCTTCGGCGACGCGTCCAATTTTAGACATCCCCAATCATGACTATTACAATATGGATCTGCCAGAAGAAAATGCGTTTAGATATGTATGCGGGTATTTAATTAAGAAATGTTTACAAATACATACATGTGAAGCGTGTACAACTTAGCTTAATGAAAACAAGACTGTCATAGATGATACTAGTTTATATTGTTCTTTTCGAGCTTTTACTACCACAGAAGAAAATCAATTTGGAAATTTGAACGTAGCAAGTCATAATTTTTGTTTTTATATACATGAATTAGAAAAAATATTTGTCATTACTTTTGAAAGTAATTGTTTCCAAAAAAATATAGGTAAATATTTATTTGAACTTGCACAAGCCGTACCTTTTGAAGCACCATGTCCAAATTTTCCAACAGTTTATTTAATAAAACTATTTATGCGCATGTGTGTGTGTGTGTGTGCGTATTTACTATACTTTGTCTCAACATAATAAAGCATCCAAAAATGTTGATAAAAAAGTCACTAAAAAAAATAGAAAACTTCTTAATATTTTACATTTATAATTCTTTTCTTTTCTGACTTATTCTTTACTTCTTTGTTTGCATGCAGTCTTATTTTCACTATAATATGCGTATTATTATGAAATTCGGCTAATTAGTAGTCAAATGATGGATTATCTTTTATAACTTATTATTATTTCCCGTTTGTTCTTTAGGTTTGCGATTTATATATTCTATGAAATCATACAGGGTTAATTATTATAGAAAATTTTTCTTTTCTCTCGCTTTCTCTTTGGCTCGTACCGAGGTGGATCAAGTAGCTGAGGTACAGACAAATGATTGAGAGTTAGGAGAGAAGAAATAAAGATATATTCCAATATATATTTATATGCATGTATGTCCATACAGTACAATGTACTTTTTCCCAAGTTTGTGTTTTGTGTGTGTGTCATATATCTACATGCATATGTTTCTTGTTTCGTCTTTTAGGCTTAAGGTTTATATTGAAATTAACTGTCATATACCATTTTTTATAACTATATGTATTTTGTATGTGTGTGTGTGCGTCGTCATATACATATATCTACATGCACGGGTTTATTGTTTCGTCTCAGGCTTAAGGTTTCTTGAAATTAACTCATAACATTTTTTGTAACTGTGTACTTTGTATGTGTATGTGTGTGTCATTTATATAGCTATATGCATGGATTTATTGTTTCATCTTTTAGATTTAATGTTTCTTGAAATTAACTGTCATGTAAAACTTTTTATATATAACTATGTACTTTGTGCGCGTCTCATACATCCATATGCATGTGTTTATTGTTTCGTCTTTTAGGTTTAAAGTTTCTTAAAGTTGATTGTTACATACAATTTGTTATATGCACACAATATACCCCACCAGCACGCGAACGACGGGCGAACGTTTGGAGAACGATTTCTCGTTTGGATCGCGCGTAATCTTCCGCCCTCCGAACCAACCGAACGAAAATCGCCGAGCCGCGCGAAGATGCTCGAGCGAAGGTCGTCTCGCACGCCGCCCGAACGTTGCGAGATTGTTCGGAATGACCGAATGATTCGATCGCGAGTTAACAGTGATTGTGCATGAAGAGTTACCGAATTCACAGAACTTCGATTAAAACTTTCTTTTTTTTCTTTGAAACCAGTGTCAAGGTAAGTATAATAAGTATATATTACACGGTTTGAGCAATAAAAGGAAGATTTTTAAATGTACGTGTGACGGTCGGCGCGCGCCAAACTAATTATTAATTGCATGCACAAAGGCAGATGAGAAAATTTGGTTTTTATTTCAGTTTTTAGCTCACGCACATAATATCTTTTCGAATTTCAGTGTCTTTTCAGTACTCTTCTTCTGATAATTGTGTTTGAAAAATAGCGCGCTCGCGAAGCTACGCCGGATAGCAACAGCGAAAGCGACGCGGCGAGGGGGGCCGAGCCCGATCGTGTTTTGTCTTACCGGTCGGCGCTCGCGACACGATTCTCGTAGCGACGCGTTAAATTGCGTAGTTGATCGAAGCACGCGGAAGTGACAACACGCGAGATATATTTCGGCGTTGCCTCATTACACCTGCGATAGAGCGAAGTGCAATTCTCGCGCCCGTTATATAGAGGAAGAGAGGGTGCGCGGGTTTCCTCTCCGTACGAGATATCCAGGAGAAAGGACATTCCATCCCTTGCCGTCATCGTCCTTGACGATCCTTGACAATAACTACGAACGCTAAGTATCTGTACGTGTTATTTTCTATGCAATATCGGACAAGCTTGTACCACGCAATTGTAAGCTCGATCTTTATCGACATCATTCGGATGAGTCGGTTTCGCGACAGATGCGATCCTATTCGGTATGCATTCTATCGGGCCCGCGATGGCCATGACTGATGTGTAATATTGCGTTAGTGCAATTATTCCGTTTGATTGAATGATTTCGTATGTTCTATCGTGACCGATACATCTCGCCGCCTCGACGCGATTCGAGATCTTTACAGTTGTTTACATTTTTTTCGTCGCAGTCTCGCCTTTGATTTGAGTTACCCCCTCGTCGCGTCAATTATTATATTGTGATCTACCATTACGCTTATCCGTGGGTATTTTCCGATTCACGCATGATGCGCATGATGCATCATTTATCCTTGTTGTACACCGAATGTTAAACATGCGCATCATGCGTGAATCGGAAAATACCCTGTATTCGATTCCCGATTACTCTATAACATTATTCGAGCTAACAGCCTTGCGCTAATTCATTTGCCTGATATTACTCGTACTTTATTCACTTGGTGTTATATTACTCGCAACATATCTTTGGTGGATTTATTGGCATTACATTACTTGCATATTGTTTTACATCACTTTCTTGCGCCATGTTATTCTCATTATTTTATAAACTTCTATAACTTTTATGATATTTTGTGATTGACAATTATATTTTGAATATCACCCCACCGGACCCGAGCTGTTGTCATTTGACTGAGATAACAAAATCCCTGACATCCGTGCACCTGAATCAGATCCTAACTGTCTACTTTTGTACATTTTAAACAGATTGTTTATAATTTTTATGCTTTATTTGCAGGTTATTGCGAGGTTATTGCGAGAGGTTATTGCGAGGTTAATAAAATCAGTGAAGAACGCAGTGAAGGATTGTCGCACAATCTGTAACAAAAGAAAGATCTTTAGTAAGAATCATTTTCTTTCAATTTTACTGAAATTTTTTTTTGTCGCAACTTTTCCTTCGATATCTAAAATAGTCTACATAATATTTTACTCAACATTTTTGTTTATATTTTTTTCTAAATATATAATATTTTGATCACAGTGTGCACAAAAACATTTCTTTAAATGTTAAAATTTATAATTTTTCTTAAATTTTTTATTTGGAAGCCTATTCACAATGTGATTTCTGCCCAGTGCTCTGAATGTCAACGTGAAGAAATTCAAGCAAGCGCGGGTAAACGGCGGGAGTAACTATGACTCTCTTAAGGTAGCCAAATGCCTCGTCATCTAATTAGTGACGCGCATGAATGGATTAACGAGATTCCCACTGTCCCTATCTACTATAAGGGTAGTTGGACTCCCGCTACGAATGGATGTGATTGTGAGTGAGAGCGAGTATGTTAAAGCAGCAGTGGTGGTGAATGATCCCAGTCTCGATGTGTTGTGTGTAAGGGAGTGCTCGGATGAGTATGGCGTGTGTGTATGGCTGAAGGGAGACTTCGGCGAGATGTATGTGGTGTCCGTGTACTGCCGGTTCGGTGAGGACATCGAGCCGTACCTGGCGTACATGGACAGGGTGCGAATGGTAACCAGAGGAAAGCGTGTGCTGGTGGGTATGGATGCGAATGCCGTCTCTCCCTTATGGTACAGTAAGGGTAGGGGCGGCAGTAGAGAAAGCGAAATGCGTGGCAGAATGCTTGAGGAGTGGATTGTCGCGAATGGTATGATTGTGTTGAATGAGCCGAGCGAGAGTTACACGTTTAGCGGACCCAATGGGGAAAGCGACATCGATGTGACTCTCGTAAGCGATGCGCTTGGGGGGTGCCGGTACGAATGGGGAGTCAAGAGCGATTGGGGTATCAGCGACCATAATGTGTTGCTGATACGTATGACCTATGGTGAGAAAGCTGAGCGGATGGAAGGTATGCGTAGATGGGTGTGTAAAGACGTGGACTGGGAGGGTTACATGAGCGATCTAGCGGAGTATGCGTCGGAGGATGCTGTGAATGTGATGGATGACTGCGACGCGGATAGCTTGGCAGAGCGCGTCACAACATGGATCTTGAGGGCGAATGATAATAGAATGAAAAGGCGAGTGTGTGGGGTTGCGAGAAAGCTTGTGTGGTGGACGAATGAGCTTGAGCGCATGAAGAAGGATGTGAGGAAGCGTAGGCGTGCCTACCAGCGAATGAGAGGGAGAGATCGAAGTCGAGTGGAAGGATGTTTGAACGTGTACAAACGTGCTCTTAGAGAGTACAAGAGAGCGATATGGAGAGTGAAAGAGGAGAACTGGAGACAGTTCGTGAGTGACAAGGGAAATCGGGATCCGTGGGGTGATGTGTATAAAGTGTGCATGGGTAAGTACGGACGTGATAGACTGAGTGCTATGAAAGTGGGTGACAGGACAACGAGTACGTGGGAAGAGAGTGCGAATGTGCTGCTAGATCGCTTCTTCCCAGACACGGGAATGGAAGATGTACGATTGGCAGAGAGAGAGATGACTGAAAGAACGTTCGAGTGGAATGAAGTGGATGTGGCTGTGAGAGCGATGAAAGTGGGTAAGGCACCCGGGTTGGATGGAATTACTGCGGAAATGGTGCGTGCCGTTTGGCGCGCAATTCCGGGATGGCTGAAGAGAGTGTATGATGTGTGTCTGAGTACCAACTGCTTTCCAAAGGTGTGGAAGAAAGCGAGAGTGGTTGTACTGTTGAAGTCCCCAGAGAAAGTGCGGTCGGACCCCGGGTCTTACAGACCGATCAGCCTGTTGTCTGTGCTTGGGAAAGTGTTGGAGCGAATGATGGTGAATAGGCTGGAGCGATTGATGAGTGGGAGAATGTGTGAGGCACAACACGGGTTTGTGAAGAGACGTTCGACCGATAGTGCGTGGAATAGCGTGCGTGAGTGCGTGAATGGATCCGAGTACAAGTATGTGTTGGGAATCTTTGTGGACTTCCAGGGTGCATTCGACAACCTGGAATGGCCATGTGTGATTGAGAAACTGTGTGAGGAAGAATGTGAAGAGATTGGGTTGTGGAGAAGTTATTTTGATGAAAGATGGGCATGTATGATAGGAATGAATGAAGAAGTGTGGAAGAGAGTGCTGCGGGGCGCACCGCAGGGGTCCATCGGTGGCCCAGAAATCTGGGTCCTACAGATGGATAAGCTCCTGTGGGAACTCCGCAGACATGGATGTATGGCGACGGCGTATGCCGATGATCTGTTCGTGCCTGTCGAAGGACAGAGCCGGGCAGATCTGGAGAGAAAGGGGAACGAGTGGATGAGGATAGTGAGTGAATGGGGTGCGAATGTCGGTGTGAAAGTGTCAGAGAGCAAAACTGTGATGATGCTCCTGAAAGGGAATATGTCGGAAGCGAGACACCCGAGCGTTAGTGTGAATGGGAAGCATGTGAGGTGTGTGAAGTGTGTGAGATATTTGGGTGTGTGGATGGGCGAGCGAATGAGTTTTAAGCCGCACCTGGAGCGTATGAGACAAAAGTGTGTGAGTGTAGTAGGTAACTTGAGACGTGTGATGAGGAGCGAATGGGGATTGCGAAAGAGTGCATGGCGTGTGATCTATAAGGGTTTGTTTGCTGCATGTGTTATGTATGGTGCGAGCGTGTGGTACGAAGCCATGGAGTACAAATATGCGCGAGTGGCAATTAATAGGTGCCAAAGAGTGGCGATGAGTGCCTGTTTGAGTGTCTGTAGAACGGTCTCCACGGAGGCCATGCAGGTATTGATGGGTGGTCTTCCGTGGGACCTGGAGTGCGTGAAAAGAGGTATGACTGTGAGAATTAAGAATGGCTGGAGATTGGGTGAAAGAGGTGTTGTGAGCGAAGAAGAAGTGAGAGTGAGAGACGTGGATGAGAGTTTGGAACTGCTGAATGTTAGATTGTATGAAAGATGGCAGAATGAATGGGATAACGGTGCGAAAGGACGAGTGACGCATGGCTTCATACGGGATGTGAGGTTTGCCGAGGCTTGCCCGGGGTTTGAGCCGAGCCTATGGCTCGGCTATATCCTGACGGGTCACGGCAGTTTGAATGAGTTTCTGCATAAAAGGGGATTGTCTGAGACGGAAAGTTGTGCGTGTGGTGCTGAGTGCGAGGATTGGAAGCATGTGATGGTTGAGTGTGAAAAGTACGAGGATGTTAGAAACCTGGACGAATGGGGAGTCAGAGTGAGTGAGGATGGAAGAGTGGACGTGAGCGAGGTACTGGAGCGAAAGGGAAGATACGAGAGTTTGAGCAGGTTTGCGGCTTGTGTGTTTCAGCGAAGAATGAACGAGAATGCGTGAGACGTGTGAATGTGGCTTACCGGGGCCGGGTCTGCAGGAGACTCAACCGGGAGTGGCCTCGGCTGCGAAGATCCGACCAGTGATCTAGACTGGTACCACGGGGACCGGCCGCCCAAGGAGCTTGCTCCTGCCGGTCGCGGGTAGGACCATCGTGGTGGCAGTGGTTCAGCCAAATGCTGGCTAGGATACCCGAGTTCACGAACTTGGGTGTCCGACGGGTGAGCTTGCGTCCCCACAGCTCGGGTGCCAGCCTGCTTAGCTGGTAGAGCGTGGATAGTCGCTCGCCCCGACCAGTGGGTTGCCGCGGGATCCTGTAATCCTGCGGTAAAACTGGTAGTATCGACCTCGGTCGGTACGCGCTGATTGGGCGTATCCCAATCCCGCGCCCATGGGGGACGTGTGGATGAGGCTCCACGAGCAGGTGCCGCACGTAAAATCAAATGACAGATTCTGTCCCTATCTACTATCTAGCGAAACCACTGCCAAGGGAACGGGCTTGGAAAAATTAGCGGGGAAAGAAGACCCTGTTGAGCTTGACTCTATTCTTTCACACATGGATCTAAAATTATGATCTGTTTTGATATATGGATTTAGTCAATTATTTAGTATATTATTTTATATGTGTAATTAACCCCTCTGCGGCAATGAGTAAATGTAAATTTTCTGCGTAAAACAGGGTCTAATGACTCGATGATAATACACTGTTTCATTATGTAAAAATGTACTATTTTTGATCGTTTTTGTTTTAGCTTGCGTTATTTCTCTGAAATAGCGGCACAGGTGAATATTTGAATGAATTAGATTGCTGTACTATGGAAGGTATGAATATTATTTCTTTTTAAAGACAATCATATTTGTTTGGAATCAAATAATGTTACTTTTAGAATTAAATAACGTTACTTATTAATATGTTCTCATACATTTTAAAAGCAAACCAATTTTCTTTGGACTGGTATTTGAATATTTTGTTACTTTATAAGAGATACAACTGTTTTTGAGATCAATGTTCATATTTTACTTTGTTTTATTTAATGTGGATGGAATCAGTTGCTGGCGTTAGACTCCCTTTTTCTACTTTCCTTAACTATTACAATCTTATTTTGTTGATTTTACAAATTTTTTCATATTTTAGCTCATACTTTAAACATTATAAAATGTACTACAGCTCTATCTTACTTTAAGTTTATTTAATTGTTTTCTTCCAGCTTGCTTAGTTTGTGCATCTCTTATCTGAAGCTGAGCCCGTGCTCTAGGTGTAAAACTAATTCGAATGTGATAAAATTGAGTTCTAATTGTATGTAAATATGAGCAATTTACAGGGGAGACTTGTAGGTTTGAAGCAGATTAGACGGCAGGTTAAATTTGAATCTTCAGCAGTGTTTGCTGGAATCACTGAGAGTGATTTGCAGTTTTTAAATGAAGAAATAGATTTATCAACTTCTTTTCATTTTCCAGAAGATGACTTACTTTCAGGAAACTTAATTAATGATAAAGATAACCAACAGAATAACCTAAATATTTCCAACCAACAGGATAATTCAAATAATTGAGACGAGCTTTGTTTGTCAAATTATGGGCTAAGCAATGCTGAAAATAATGACGATATGCAAATTGACAATATTAATGAAGAGGGCGTGATTTGTGTCAGGCATAATTTGTTTGATAGAAGCAGCAGCTCTGAAACTTCCAGCTCTAGCACAAATGAGGAGAGTGATGCAGAGGATCAGACCGAGACTATGGCTCAGAAACTGCGCTTATGGAATGTGCAGTACAACATAACGTTAGATGCATGTAGAGCATTGCTGAAAATCCTCCACCCTTTACATCCTGAATTGCCTTTAGATCTAAGAACACTTAATTGCACTCCCAGGGAAACAGTAGTTCAAAATCTAAAAAATGGCTCCTATGTCCATGTTGGTTTGATAGATGGATTACAGAAACGTATAAGGAAAAGTGGCTTAAAAATTGATGGCAATATGCGTATAGGAATAGATACAAATATTGATGGGATAAATATGTCAAAGAGTACAATTACAGATGTCTGGCCAATATTATGTCGTTCTTTGGACTTAAAGGATAGCAGGCCATTTGTGATAGGGTTTTTTGTTGGCACTGGCAAACCTGACCCTCTTGAGGACTACCTGCATTCATTTGTAGAGGAGTATTTACAGATATTAAATGACGGCTTGACTGTTGGTAAAGATAAGTATGACATTTATATTAGATGTTTTATATGTGATGCACCTGCTAGACAATATGTGAAATGTATTGCGGGGCATACATCTTATAACGGTTGTGAAAAGTGTAGGCAATCAGGGGATTACAATTTTAACAGAATATGCTATGCTACCAGAATTATTGGGCACAGATCAGACGAGGACTTTATCCATCAGTCCGATCCAGAACATCATGATGGGGTTTCACCTCTCCTAAAAATAAATTTAAAAATGGTTTCTCAGTTTGTTCTTGATCCATTCCATTTAGTTCTTGAAGGTGTAGTAAAAAGGTTCTTAAAGTTTGTTTTAAAGGGCACGAAATCAGGAATGCGAGTAAGAGGTGGAAGCGTTCTTGAGATTTCTCGGAGACTGGTAGAGTTGCGAAAACACATTCCAGTGGAATTTGCCCGCAAACCAGTTGGATTGGAGCAATTAGGAAAATGGAAGGGAACCCAGTTGAGGTTTTTCCTGCTCTATGCAGGGTGTGTAGTATTGAAAGATATTGTGGATGATACCTTCTACAAATTATTTTTAATGCTCCAAATAGCAATTATGATATTTTCTGTACAGAAATTTATTGATGATGAAAATTATTTTTCATTTGCCAAAGATCTTATAACTCAGTTTGTCATCTTATCTTCTAGTAAAAGGGTATTTGAAGAGAAGTTTTGTGTGTACAATGTTCACGGATTGTTGCATCTCCCTGAGGATGTGGAAAGGTATGGAGAAATCTCAAGTATAAGTGCGTTCCCGTTTGAAAGTTATTTAGGAATATTCAAACAGATGTTAAGATCTCCAACCAAGCCAACCCAACAACTGTTGCGTAGGCTAGCTGAAAGAAATTTTTTGACTGATGTTTCTCAGAGAGCAGCTGATTTCCAGTCTCATCTGAAACCTAAGAATGCTGTGCACGGCACCAACAATTATAAGACATTAACATCATCTCTGTTCACTTTAAGTTCAGTTCACAAGCGAGATAGCTATTTCTAGTATGAAGGAGGTGTTGCCTCTGTGCGCTCTATTCAAAAGTTTAGTTATTTTGGAATTTATAATCTGGGTGATATGAAGTGGACTCAAACAAATGTTGTCATCCCAGTTGATGTAGTGACAACCAAGTATGTTGTTCTACCTTACAAGAATGATAATATTGCCATCCCACTACTGCATTCATTTTAAATAAAGTCACAGATTATGTTACCTCTCTCTCTCTCTCTCTCTCTCTCTCTCTCTCTCTCTCTCTCTCTCCCTCCCTCTCTTTCTCTCTCTCTCTCTAGTATGAAGGGGGCTCTTTGTAAGTATCGGTGTGTCACGCTGTATTCTTGCTCCTGCTTTGAGTTGATCTGTTTTTCTGCCGTGAGTTGCCTCCGGGCCTTTTTGTTGCAGATTTGAACAAGGCTTTTGTTGCTTGTCACGCGCCTTATTCGCTTTCTTGGAGTTCGCCACATAATTCTGAGTTTTTTCGTGGCGAGCTTCATTACTCATCCTAACCTTGTTCTTGGAAACATCTGTGGAATTCTCGGAAATACCCGTACAATACGCCGACCCCTGCTGCGCATGCGCCTGCCTCTGAGTGCCGCTTGCTGTGATCTGCGTGGACTTGCTTTTGTCTCGTCTGATTGGTTGCTGCGTGACGCCGGTGGTGATTTCTGGTGTCATTGCGTCGGGTGACACATGAGAGGAAGCAGACGTGTCGAAACGCGTGCTGTGTGACACGTGGCGGATCGGTCTATCGATATATCGATCACTATCGATATGGAAGGTATAGCTGAATACCGGTGCGCAGCGTGTAAAAAGTCTATTAAAAATCTTGTCGTGAAATGTAAAGCGTGTGCTGGTGTTTTTTACCATCCTGGATGTGTAACCAAGCACAAGATTCAAGACGGAAACCGGGAGATTATATCGTGTCCCGGCCCGTTTGAAAAGATTATGATTGAGGATGAAAAAGAAGTGGAGAAAAATAAAACAAGGACAACGACAGGAAGACCAATGGGAGCTACAGGAGTTAATGTGGCGGCAAGTGGTAACAGATCGGCGGAGGCGACCGGACCAGCGGGGACTGATGTAAAGATTGATCTTCTTATAAAAACGGTGAAAGAAATAAAAAATGAAATGGTATGCAAGAAAGAGATCAGGACAATAATAAAGGAAATAATACAACAAGAAACAGGAATTATTAAACAGGAAATGGAAAACTTGAAAAGAATGATGATGGATGGAACCTGTGGAGCATCAAGAAAGTATAGTGAAGCAGTTAAAGAGAAGAAGAAGGAGAATATCTTGATAATTAAACCAAAAGCGCAACAAGAGAGCAAAGATACAAAAAAGATAGTCAAAGAAAAAATAGATATTAAAAACATGGAAGTTGGAATCTCAAAATTAAGAAAGGGAGGCGGAGGATCGGTTATTCTCGGATAAGAAGATAATAAGATGTTACAAATGCTGGGGCTATTTCCACATGGCGAAGAACTGCACGAGACAAGAGGCGTGTTTCAAATGTGCGGGTTATCACAAGGTGAATGAATGTACGGCAGCTATAAAAAACTGTGTAAACTGTACTTATAAGAATAAGACGTATAACCTGAAACTGAATACCGAGCATGAGGCGATAGATTCGGAGGGCCCGACGTTTAAGAAGATTCTAGAGGAAGAAAAAAAAAGAGCAGGATGGGAGGACTCATAATAGCAACCAGCAGAGGAGGATTCTTTGTGTTATACGAACGCACAAAGTTTAATGGCGCACAAAGACGAAATACAACACCTGTTTATGAAGAGAAGAAGACCTACAATATTAGCGTTAACAGAAACTAGACTGACCCCAGAAATCGAGGATAGCGAGGTTAACGTACCGGGTTATAGCGCTGTGAGATGCGATGCCGAGAATAGAAACACAGGAGGGGTTCTGCTATATGTTAAAGAAAATATTAAATTCAAAGTAATTGAAAAGAAGAAGCTACTGTCAAACTGTTGGTGCTTAGCGATAGAAGTAAAAGATAATTTATATAAAGGGGTGATAGCAGTGGTGTATCACTCACCTAGTGCATCTGATGGTGACTTCATCCGATTTTTAGAAGACGTAGTAGAAAGCATGACAATAAAAGGTGATTGTATAATAATCGGGGATTTTAATATAGATGTATGCGTAGAATTGTTCTACACGAGGAAACTATTAACAGCAATGCAAAACTTAGGGATGAAGCAATATGTGGATAGTCCGACAAGGTCCACGAAAGATAGTCAAACAATTATAGACTTAATATTTTCGAACAAGATATTAAAGACACAGGTCTGCGAAAAACCTAAAATTACGGACCATGCTTGGTTAAAAATAGATTTTAATGCAAAAGGGAAAAGAAACAAATACAAAGAATTTATAGGTAGAGACTTTAGCAATTTTGATGTAGATGAATTTCTTAAAATTTTGAAGGAAAAAGTCGAGATAAATCAACATTTAGATATTAATACAAAGGCTAAAAATTTCGTTAATAAATTAGTAAATGTACTGGACATTCTGGCGCCAAAGAAAAAATTTAAGATACCA
Organism: Temnothorax americanus; assembly: GCF_048541705.1. Taxonomy (NCBI): domain Eukaryota; kingdom Metazoa; phylum Arthropoda; class Insecta; order Hymenoptera; family Formicidae; genus Temnothorax; species Temnothorax americanus. Next base: position 40,639 of record NW_027509355.1, read on the forward strand.
AAATTCTGGGAGGGAAAAAAATGGTTTTCAGACGAAATCAGAATAGCAGCAGATAGAAGAGATATAGCCTACAGTAGAGCATTGAGAACAGGTTTAGACCAGGACTGGAAATACTATAGAAATGAAAGAAATATAGTAGTGAAACTTATTAGGTCGAAAAAGAAAGAGTACTTTGAGAATGCGATAGATCTTAATAAGGGAGAACCTACAAAGATGTGGAAAACGTTGAAAGAGGTAATCAATGGGGAGCAAGGGGGCGCAGAGGACAGAGAATGTTATGATAGCATAGATTTTGAAATACTTGATGATGTGAAGGACTGTGATACAACGGATAAGTTTAACGAATATTATGTTAAGAGCATAGGTAACATTGTAAAATCTATTGATAGCAAAGGGTTAGTAGTGACAGATAGTAAAACGAATTTTGTATTTGAATGTAAGGAGACTATGGACTCTTTCGAACCAATCACAGTAGGCGATCTGGAACGAATTGTTAATGGTCTCCCACAAAAAAAAGGAACAGAGGAAGAGATATCGAGTAGTATATTAAAAATGGCGCTACCAGTAATAAAGGACGAGTTTGCTGAAGTGATAAATGATTCACTTCGTACGGGAATATGCCCAGACAGCTGGAAAACATCCACTATAGTCCCAATACCAAAAGTAAAGAATCCAAAGAAAGCGAGTGAATATAGACCGATAAATATGCTTCCAATCTACGAGAAGGTTCTAGAATTAGTTGTAAAAAATCAGTTAGAGGCGTTTCTAGAAAAGAATAATATATTAACTGAACATCAATCAGGTTTTAGGAAACACCATTCATGCGAGACAGCAATACAAGATATAATCGAAGATTGGAAAATGATAATTGAGGAAGGAAAAATGGTTGGAGTGATTTTTTTAGACTTTAAAAGAGCTTTCGAGACGGTGAATAGAGAAAAATTGTTAGAAAAATTATATATTTATGGAATAAGAGGAGCTGCGTTAGACTGGATTAGATCATATTTATGTAAAAGAAAGCAACAGGTAAAGTTAGGTGATAAATTTTCTAACATAATTGACATATTAGACGAAGTACCACAAGGGTCAGTCCTGAGCGCTTTGTTATTTATTGTACATATGAATGACTTAGTTAAAATATGTTCAAAGGGAAAAAAAAGCTATATGCAGATGATACGACAGTATATGTGGAGGGTGAAAGTTGTGAGGAGCTTGAAAGCAACATGAATGAGGTGTTTGGTGCTGTCGAAGAGTGGGTAAGATTGAACTCACTAAAATTGAATGTAGATAAAACCAAATACATGATTGTTAGAAGCATAAGAAAAGAGTTAAGGGCAAACATTGTACTAAGATGTCTGGACGGTACTGTGATAGAACGTGTAGAGTGTATAAAATATCTAGGTGTAATTATTGATAGCAGGCTGCGGTGGGAAGAGCATTGTGATTATATACTTAAGAAAATAGGGAAACAAATTAGTTTCCTAAATAGAATAGGTAACGACCTGTCAGTGTATGCCAGATGTACGGTTTATAAATCAATCATTGCACCACTCTTTGATTATTGTTCCACAATATTAGTCGGTATGGGTGCAACACAACTGGGCAAGCTTCAAGTGGCACAGAATCGGGCCATGCGAGTGATACTCCAGTGCGACCGCCGCACCAGGATTGAGCAGATGCTACAAGCTTTGAAGTTTATGTCAATAAATCAGAGAGTGGTGTATAATGTATGCACCTTTATATTCAAGATAGTTTTAGGTATATTGCCTAGTCAGTCAAATAAAATAGAAATAGTAGGTAGTATAAGTGGGAGACAAACAAGGCAAGCTGAAAATATCAGAATTCAGTATCGCAGGACGAGAAGTGCGCAAAAAAGTTTATATTACGAAAGAGTTAAAATATACAACGAACTACCGGCAGAACTAAAATCATGTACAACTATAAAAGCGTTTAGGAGGATGTTGAAAATATATGTTGTGACGAAATATAAGTAATGTAAAGAATTGAGTTGTATTGTAAATAGCTGAGAAAGCTAAATAAAGCTCATCTATCTATCTATCTCTCCCCACTTTTTTCTTTTCTTGTTGGTTGTGTAGCGCTAATGTTTGCTGTGTCAACTATAAAACGTATCTTCCCATGATTTATTTTGTGAAAGTCGCACGTAGAAGAATAATACCTTGTCATATGATCAATCTTGTTCGTAAAATGTAACAGACAGAATCATGGCTTTACAGACCAGGAGTAATCTGCACTATTTGAATTAATATTTTTTTCATTACTTTATCTGTGCTGTCTATATATATATATATATATTGTCACGACTTTTTCACTCCCGAACCGCTCCGGAACGTGTGCCGGATCAAAAGGAGTAAGGAGAGCGGAATGACGGGCCTCTCCGACGATTCCCTCGCACCTCCGACACTTTGCGAAACGAATTTACCGTTGGGCGCCAGACGCGTCAACGCGCGTCCACGAAATCGCGAAAGAAAACCAACACGAGACGCAAAGCGAGACGTGCGGATGTGCGAGGAATCGGCTAGCTCGACCTAAGGGCTGGGGCGGGGGTGATGAAGGGCGGCGCGATATTCGGCGGGGTGACACGCCATAAATAAGGCCACGAACTCAAGCAATTAACAAATCAAAATAACATTTATTCGTTAGAAATTCACGCGTGAACCAATAAAAGCCGAGTCGGCTTCGGTCGGTCAGACAAATCATATCATCAGTCGCGCGAGCGTCAGAAATGAAACAAAAGAATTAGTAATAGCGCGGACACCAGAATAAACGAGGTACTGCGTTATCGTATAGTAACGCGCAGAAGGCGCTGCGATTATCTCAGAACAGTATGACAAAACTTACAAGTAATATGGAACATCGACGGTAAACACGAAATAAGCACGGAATTAGAAAATAAGACCTCGCAGGAAAAGTCGCGACAGGACGATACCTCACGCTCGGAGTGCGTGAACGTAACGCCGGGAGTCGCGCGAGAATTCTGTCGCCAATTATCTTAAGCCTAACGCAAGTATGAATCGTGGCGTAAGCCACGTCCCAACGTAATGAGGATCGAACGCAACACAATAACGCGAGATCAATTTCGGCGCGATTGCAAGGAAACGCGAAATACTATAACAAACGCGAAAATACGGACTTAATCTAACGCGAGAAATGACCAAAGGTAGCGCCAGTCATTCGGGCAAAGACAATACTGTCCTCAGTGATTCCGAACGCGAAAACGAGACGCCGAGGCAATCGGCGTAGCGCGAAATACGGGAAGAAACGCGAGGAACATGTGCGGGATTACCGCGAGCAATGATAACACGCAATCACCGAACAACGCATCCGAACATGACTACCCTAACACGCACGATTCGCTGAGGCAATTAGCCGCTCACAGACGGCCGATTAACGCGAGTGTTGTGCCGACGCATGCGAAATTTCACCAGAGCAATGGTCGAAAATTTGATACGCCGGGGATACGGAAGGCACGAGCCACAATCGCGAGCGCGGACAGTGCACGAAACGGACTCGCAGTGACGGATTTCGACACGAATCTATCACGATCTCCAGAGGCTCGCAATCGCGTCTTTATCTCAATTCCGCGGCCACGAGACCATTCCGAGGCCCTTTATTCTCGCTGTCGATCGCCATTCGATACGCGGTCTCAAGGGATCGCACGCGTCGCGATATTACAACGTTATCCCGGACGAGAGCGTGCACCGGAGGGCGGCGTCGTGGCGTTACATTTCGCGATTAATTACTGCGGGCAACCTCACCGGTGTGATGTCTCCTCGTAGGGCTCCTTGCCGTCACCTCGTACGGAGGGCGGCTATCGCGTAGCTTTTAAAGAAAACGTTCGCACTCGCCGACGGACGACCAGAGAGTGTCTCGCTAGATTCGCTCGATAACGGAATCGATGCGGCACCCCCTTCCGTAGGGGCGTGCCAACCAATCGAGAGCGAGCGTGCAAGCTCGCGCAATATTCTCAAGCAGGATCGTCGTAAGGTGGATCCTTTGGGGGCGCGCAACGGTCCCTCGGCGGCGTAGCGACTTCTTCAATTTGTCCCTGGGCAGCGGACTGGACTTTGTTCTGGCCGGTGTGCCTCCGGTTGCCCTCGGGGCGGTTATCAGTCACCCCGCGGGCCGGTATTTCGTAGAGGCAGTTTGCTGAGGCCGGGTTTGTCCCGGTACCTGGGGCCCCGCTACCGGCGGCCTTGTCCATCGCCGCCTCATTCGCCGCACGCCCGCCGCGTTGCTCTCGCCGCCCGTGATCCATGTAGCTTCCGCTCTCGCCACCCCTCCTCGGTCCTTGGTCCTCCCGGACCCCTCTCGTTATCGGTACTCCTTCGAAGATTCGCCGTGGTGCGGGTGAGGCGCCGTGCGCATTACAAGTTATACATGAAAATAAGAGAATAATCAAAACGCGGAAACGATATCGATTTCTGGCCTCTGGAGATCTCGTCGTCGCCTCTCTGGCTCGTCCCTGGGCGCAAATTTCCGCGCCTTGTGACGGCGGCGGGGCGCTGCCACGAAGCGGCGGGCCGCAACGTCACAACACCCCACCCCAAGAGGAAGCATACCGGGTGCGGTTGCTCCGCTCAGCCACTCGCCCTCCGGGGTGAGTATAAAAGCGCTTCGCGATCGAGATCTCCAGCTGAGGCCTCGGCACAGTAGACGAACACAAAATAAGACGTCATAACACAAAAAAAATTAATAAACTAACAACTACTCTTAGTCTACGAAATTCTGTCCCATCCCCACGCCTTGTCAGACCTCGGAACTCGTATTCGGGAGCAGTCATCTACCGTCTCGTTTTTCCCTTTCGAATTTATCGTCGCGATACAAGTCGGACCTTCCTACGATTGCCTACGACGGCGAACGCCTCGCGCTTGCTGTCGACCGCTTACTTAACTCTACCTAACGTCCTTTTAAACGGGAGGCTAACTCCCTTTTGGGGGCCGAGTACGCCGGCAGTACTCGGCTAAGTTTTGCTACGTCGTCCTCGACGAGCGGTCTTAACGCGACACCAACGTAACATGACGTGTCGACTGCATAGCGGGAGCGCGGTTTTATGCCTTATCGTGGCTTTATTACGTGGAGTCGGACCAACGCGGTACTACCGAGTAAAGGTGACGGGGGTTAACGGCGGAATCCCTTATGACCCGTAATTGAGCGAATAACCGTAGGGTTCGGGGGGGGGGGTTAGGGTTCTATCGCACCACTTTGATTCCTCTACCCATTTATTCGCCTTGATAAAGGCGTTTGTACAAAAATAAAGGATCGACCATACAAAAGGTTCTCCTCGGTCCGAGAATGACGAGAAAAGAAAAAAAAGAAAGGAAGAATCAACTGGGCACGAAAATTTATTCATAATATGGTTTCAAATCCTTAACGTGGATTTTTCCGATCGAATTACCTAATAAATCGGCCAGTTCGTATACTACCGGCGACAGAATTCTTAGTACGGTGAAGGGACCATGAAATTTGGTCGTTAACTTTGCAGACACGTGTTGAGCGGCGGACGACAAGACGTGCTGTCGCTTCAACACTCGGTCGCCCACGGCAAACCGACGGTTTCACCTACGCAAATTATAATACCGAGTTTGTTTCATTCGCGCGGCCTCCAAGTTTTCGACAATCCAGGCCCACAACTGGTGGATTCGTTCCATCCTCTCCCTCCAAATGGCGGGGTCGGAGTTCTCTACCACGACCGCAGCGTCTGCTCGTTCGCGAAACAGATTAACAGGTTGTGGTTCCCTCCCGAAATTCAGAAACGCCGGAGTCGCTTGAAGCGAAGTATGGTGCGTGGAATTATAAGCAAAACGAAATTCGTTAATGTTTTGGCCCCACTCGCGGTGGTCTTGACCCAAGAAAGCCGTAATCATCGTTTTGAATACGCGATTAACTCGTTCGACGGGGTTCGCCTGGGGATGATAGGGCGGTACCGTCGTATGTTGAATTCCGTACTGTGTCGTTAACGCCTGTAATTCTCGGTTTAGAAATTCCGTGCCATTGTCGGTTAATAAGACGCGTGGGGCTCCCCAACGAAAAATAACGAAGTTTTCGATAGCTTCTCGGATATTCTTACTGGTCGCTTTACGTAGCGGACAACACTCAACCCATTTGGTGAACAAGTCCTGCATTACGAGAAGGTACGCGTGCCCCGACTTACTGGGTGGAAGCGGCCCCATAATATCGGCGGCGACAACCGTCCACGGGGCTTCGATGGCTCGTTGGCCCATTAATCCCGCGGGAACATCCTGTTCTACTTTTGCTCGCTGGCACGTGTCGCACCGGCGCACGTACCGGGCGATATCGTTGAACATCCGCGGCCAATAATACCTCGTCGCAACACGGCGATAAGTTTTCTCCACACCCAAGTGTCCGGCTTGAGGTGGATCATGTTTGGCGCGAATAATCTCATCGCGAGAGTCTTTTGGTACCACAAACTTTCATTGGTCAAGGTCATCTACGGTTTCGTTAATTACGGGATGAGGTCTACGAAAATATAACCGATCCCCCTCTATCTTCCATCCTGGAAATTTTTGCGGGTGCTCGAGAACCTCGTTAAATCTTTTCGCGTACCAGTCGTTCTCAACGCCGGCGACCGCGCACAAATCGTCATCTGGCTCGTAAATTCGCGAGAGTGCGTCCGGCACATAGTGCATCGCACCTTTTCTGTGCTCGATTCGGTAGTCGTATTCAAGCAACTCGAGAGCCCACCTCGCTAACCGTCCCGTCGGATTCTTTAAATTATGCAGCCACCGGAGGCTGCTATGGTCCGTTACGACGGTAAATCGGTAGCCCTCGAGGTAGGGCCTAAGCTTTCTAATCGCCCATATGACCGCGAGGCATTCTTGCTCGGTGGTAGAGTATTTTCTTTCCGCGTCAGACAAAGCCCTACTCGCGAAAGCTATTACGTGTTCGACCTCGTCTATTTTCTGAGTGAGTATTGCGCCCAAGCCGACGGAACTGGCGTCCGTTTGCGGCTCGAACGGAATGCTGAAGTCGGGACACGATAAGGTGGGTGGAGAAGTAAGACACCCTTTAATAGTCTCGAACGCGGCTTGCTGTTCCTCGCTTCACCCCCACGGCTGATTCTTTTTAAGCAGTCGCGTTAATGGCTCTAAGTGAGTAGCGCACTGCGGAATAAAACGGCGGTACCACGACGCCATACCAATAAATCAACGCAATTGCCGGAGGTTACGCGGCGCGGGATATTCCCTGATCGCGACTGTCTTATCGGGATCGACCTTTAGACCCTCACGCTGCACCAAAAATCCGAGATATTTCACCTGCGAGCGGCAGAACTTACTCTTCTCGGGATTGATCGTCAAGCCCGCTTCGCGAATACGCTCGAAAACGCGTCCCAGCCACTCGAGATGTTCCTCGAACGTTTCGGTAGCCACCACGATATCGTCTAGATACGCGAACGCGTACGGATCCATCTCTGGTCCGATTAAGCGATCCAACAACCTCTGGAAAGTCGCAGGGGCCCCCGTTAAACCGAACGGCATCCGTTTAAAATGAAACAGGCCCTTTCTCGGCACCGCGAAAGCCGTGATTTCTCGGCTCTTTTGAGACAACGAAATCTGAAAGTAGGCTTGGCTTAAGTTAATGGTCGAAATGTACCGAGCTTTTCTTAGTTTATCGAGGATCCCGTTCATGTACGGTAACGGGTACGCGTCCTTTTTCGAAACATCGTTCACTTTTCGGAAATCTAAGCAGAAACGATATGCCCCGTTAGGTTTTTTAATCATGACGACGGGGGTCGACCACTCGCTCTGCGACGGCTCGATTATACCGGCTTTCAGTAGGCGGTCTATTTCCTCATAAATGGCCTCTTTGATTTTTGGCGACACGGGATAACATCGTTGCCGAATAGGAGGGTGACCTCCGACCTCGATATGGTGTTTGGTTAACGTGGTGGCTCCGAGCTCTTCCGAATTGACCGTAGCTTTAGACGCTAAAAATTCTTGTAGACGCTTTTCTTGGTCCGGCGTTAATTCACTCAATCCGCAACAAACGAGGGGCGACGCTTCCGGTTTTTGCGCCTCCCCCCTTTTTCCGCTAAGTCCGGTTCGAGATTTATGGCATTTCCCTCGGCTAACGTTACGCGCACGCTTGCGAGAGAACTCAAAGAACCCATCTCAAACTGATATTGCCGCAAGGGATCTTCTCTAAAATTCCACGTATCGCCCGCAAAATCCACGATTATTCCAAACGCCTTCAAAAAATCTACCCCTAATATACACGGGGACGCTAAATGTGGTAACAAACCGACTCTGATATTTCGGATCTTACCCTGAACGCACATTGGGACCTCTACCTTTCCCCTCACTCTCGTAGTCTGGTTAGTCGCGGTAGTCACGCGTTGTCCGCTCGCCGTATAAACGGGGAAACCGAGCTGTTTGAACAACGCGGTGACCTCCGGACCCGCAAACGTACGGCTAGACCCGGAATCTACCAACGCTCTTATCTCATTTCCGGCAATTTGTACGCGTAGAAAATGGAGAGAGGCCGAGCCCCCCCTTTCATCAAAGGTGCTATACGAGGCATCGCGATCTCTCGTCAGTAACAAATCGTTAGAGGCTAAGGGGTTAGGAGTCGGGTGGCCTCACTTTTGCGACTCCTCTAATCGTTTCCCGAGCACGTCGGACAGGTACGGGTAGTGAATCCGACCTTCCCGCAACGATAACAATGTCTCCTCGTCGGAGCTCTGCAGTCGCGCGAGAAATGCCCCGTCTGATCGCAATTCCAGCACGTGGCGGGGAGGTTCACACTCGCGGAAACCGAGGAACTGATCGACGCGCCGGTTGTAGCGACGGTAGTCGCGGCCGGGGTATCTGCCTTTGGTCCGCGGGCCCTGACCGGCCTTTCATTTTGTGCGGCCGCCCTAGTTCCACTCGGATTTGCGGGGGATACGCCGAGACCGGCCACCATATCGCGTTGATTCCCTCCCGCAGTGCAGTTTGCGCCTCTGGGCGCTCGGTATGCTAGATCCGGGAAGAGAGAGCGTTCCGGCGTGGGGGGAGCGCGATAGTTCTGGGCGGCGCGGCTACTAGCCTCCGCCTGGACGGCCCATCGTTCGAGCGCGTCCATATCTGGAACCGAATCTCGAAGTATCTGGGTTTGTAGACGGGGAAGCATGTGTCGGTGCGCGTAGCCGACTTTTTCCCCCTCACTCCACGGCGGCGATAACCGATCGAAAAGCGTATTTAGACACGTCAGGTAATCCGTCACGGACTCCTGTTCCCCCTGCGTTCGTCGCATTATCTCGTCGCGAAGGGCGAACTGAAAATCCGGGTCCCCGAAACGTGTACGCCACGCGGTTTTAAACGCGGCCCATGTCGTTAGGCGTTCCCTCTTTCCACGAAACCAATAAAGCGCAATGCCCGATAAAAAGAACGGAAGGCACCGCAAAATGTCTTCGTCCGCAACGGGAATCAATTCGCGGCCCTCTTCGATACGCAACAGAAACGTTTCGGCATCCTCTTCGCGCGCGCCTGTAAACTTTAGATCCCATTTCCGCATGATATTATACATGGCCGTCGCGGAGTTACCGTTTGGATCGTGCGAGACCCTGTGCGTGTAACTTCGTGAAACGTTGGAGTGATCGCGATGCGCTCGTGCACCCATCGTAGCGGACGGACTATCTGGGCGAACGATTTCTACCGGGGCACCGAGATATTCGGTATGGACCGGGGGGTTCGCTTTGGTCCCCGTCGTCTGATTTAACTCACGGTTCGTCGCGCGATTTGAGCCGACGTCGGCCCCGCGGCTCGATTCTCGACGTGTGGCCGTCAACAAACGCAACAAACGAAGTGTCAGCTCGGGGTCGGATCCTTCGATAGGTAGCTCGCGTCGACTCAACTCGGCGATTCGTTCTTCGCGCGAAGCGTGGATAATCCACTCGTCGGTGAGCTCGATTGGATCCATCTTGTCTATTCGAACTTTTATTATTAAATAAAGAATCTAATTTTTGCGAGAGCTAACGGAGCACCACTGTATCGCGGAAAGAGAATAATAGTACGCGAGCACTAATATACGGTCAACAATACACACGAAGGAATGTGAAAGTCTCTATTCGGCGCGAAATCTACGGAAGGCTACCGTATTCTCAAAAGAGAATAATAATACGCGAACACTAATACTCGCGAATGGAATGCGAAGGTAACGCGAGATAGGCAAATAGTTTTTCAGACGCGACAGCTCGCTGAACGTAAACACCGAATTCCATAGCGCTACGCTGTATCGAATAATATCGCGAAATCACCGATTAACCCACCCGAACACGGTTATTCGAATAAGCATCGAAATAATATTTCCCATTAAGCTGAAAGAAAGAGGTTAAACACAGCTAATATAACATATAATGTAGCGTCAATAATAAGTCATAACAACAAAAAGATAGGATCATTTATTTATTTCAACAGAACACAAAAAAAAATTCAATAAGGAATCCGCGAGAATCTTGTCATCCGCACGAAAACATCGTAGCGCTATCGCAAGCTCTTTACGTGCCTTTCGGCGATCTTTCGGCGGCCCCACGTTGGGCGCCAATTTTTGTCACGACTTTTTCACTCCCGAACCGCTCCGGGACGTGTGCCGGATCAAAAGGAGTAAGGAGAGCGGAATGACGGGCCTCTCCGACGATTCCCTCGCACCTCCGACACTTCGCGAAACGAATTTACCGTTGGGCGCCAGACGCGTCAACGCGCGTCCGCAAAATCGCGAAAGAAAACCAACACGAGACGCAAAGCGAGACGTGCGGATGTGCGAGGAATCGGCTAGCTCGACCTAAGGGCTGGGGCGGGGGTGATGAAGGGCGGCGCGATATTCGGCGGGGTGACACGCCATAAATAAGGCCACGAACTCAAGCAATTAACAAATCAAAATAACATTTATTCGTTAGAAATTCACGCGTGAACCAATAAAAGCCGAGTCGGCTTCGGTCGGTCAGACAAATCATATCATCAGTCGCGCGAGCGTCAGAAATGAAACAAAAGAATTAGTAATAGCGCGGACACCAGAATAAACGAGGTACTGCGTTATCGTATAGTAACGCGCAGAAGGCGCTGCGATTATCTCAGAACAGTATGACAAAACTTACAAGTAATATGGAACATCGAACACGAAATAAGCACGGAATTAGAAAATAAGATCTCGCAGGGAAAGTCGCGACAGGACGATACCTCACGCTCGGAGTGCGTGAACGTAACGCCGGGAGTCGCGCGAGAATTCTGTCGCCAATTATCTTAAGCCTAACGCAAGTATGAATCGTGGCGTAAGCCACGTCCCAACGTAATGAGGATCGAACGCAACACAATAACGCGAGATCAATTTCGGCGCGATCGCAAGGAGACGCGATATACTATAACAAACGCGAAAATACGGACTTAATCTAACGCGAGAAATGACCAAAGGTAGCGCCAGTCATTCGGGCAAAGACAATACTGTCCTCAGTGATTCCGAACGCGAAAACGAGACGCCGAGGCAATCGGCGTAGCGCGAAATATGGGAAGAAACGCGAGGAACATGTGCGGGATTACCGCGAGCATAGATAACACGCAATCACCGAACAACGCATCCGAACATGACTACCCTAACACGCACGATTCGCTGAGGCAATTAGCCGCTCACAGACGGCCAATTAACGCGAGTGATGTGCCGACGCATGCGAAATTCCACCAGAGCAATGGTCGAAAATTTGATACGCCGGGGATACGAAAGGCACGAGCCACAATCGCGAGCGCGGACAATGCACGAAACGGACTCGCAGTGACGGATTTTGACACGAATCTATCACGATCTCCAGAGACTCGCAATCGCGTCTTTATCTCAATTCCGCGGCCACGAGACCATCCCGAGGCTCTTCGTTCTCGCTGTCGATCGCCATTGGATACGCGGTCTCAAGGGACCGCACGCGTCGCGATATTACAACGTTATCCCGGACGAGAGCGTGCACCGGAGAGCGGCGTCGTGGCGTTACATTTCGCGATTAATTACTGCGGGCAACCTCACCGGTGTGATGTCTCCTCGTAGGGCTCCTTGCCATCACCTCGTACGGAGGATCGCCGCAGCGCAACAGATTTTCCCGACTCGGGGCGGCTATCGCGTAGCTTTTAAAGAAAACGTTCGCACTCGCCGACGGACGACCAGAGAGTGTCTCGCTAGATTCGCTCGATAACGGAATCGATGCGGCACCCCCTTCCGTAGGGGCGTGCCAACCAATCGAGAGCGAGCGTGCAAGCTCGCGCGATGTTCTCAAGCAGGATCGTCGTAAGGTGGATCCTTTGGGGGCGCGCAACGGTCCCTCGGCGGCGTAGCGACTTCTTCAATTTGTCCCTGGGCAGCGGACTGGACTTTGTTCTGGCCGGTGTGCCTCCGGTTGCCCTCGGGGCGGTTATCAGTCACCCCGCGGGCCGGTATTTCGTAGAGGCAGCTTGCTGAGGCCGGGTTTGCTTCGGTACCTGGGGCCCCGCTACCGGCGGCCTTGTCCATCGCCGCCTCATTCGCCGCACGCCCGCCGCGTTGCTCTCGCCGCCCGTGATTCATGTAGCTTCCGCTCTCGCCACCTCTTCTCGGTCCTTGGTCCTCCCGGACCCCTATCGTTATCGGTACTCCCTCGAAGATTCGCCGTGGTGCGGGTGAGGCGCCGTGCGCATTACAAGTTATACATGAAAATAAGAGAATAATCAAAACGCGGAAACGATATCGATTTCTGGCCTCTGGAGATCTCGTCGTCGCCTCTCTGGCTCGTTCCTGGGCGCAAATTTCCGCGCCTTGTGACGGCGGCGGGGCGCTGCCACGAAGCGGCGGGCCGCAACGTCACAATATATATATATATATTGTGTTAATAGGTATATATATATATACCTATAAAATAATAGGTATATATATATATACCTATTATATATATAGTATATTAATATAGAAAGTTATTTAACATGCAATGGTCACTAGTGACGTCAAATTCACGTCATTGTGACCATTGCGTGTTACTTGGAAAATAAAGAAGGAAATGTAACCTCTTACGATGTCATAAGCAACTTATTTATAGAAGAACGACGGTGGTAATTACATTATGGTATAACACGTATTTTATTTATTCACTTATCAACAAAATCTTGCATACTTACTGTGATGCGGATGCCATTGCGCTTCACACTTTTTATCACGTTTAATAATTTTATCTTTAGTCGACCGCGATGAGTTTTGAGGAACTTGAACAAACCACTCGTTTTAGGTTATTGCACAAGTGTGTACGCATACGCGTACGTGACTGCTTATTGGCTAGACATATAACGACAACGTTATTTAACGTCATTTCGTTATCATGTTTTGTAACGTCCAAGTGTCGTCGTTGTCATGAGCTACGGAATCACGCAGTCGGTATACATCTCTCGTTACATCGCGACAAACGTCGGTAACGTTACTATACCGTTTCATGTCGTTAAAATATAACTAGTTACAGAATCGCGCTACAGGCCCCTACCCCCCCCCCCCCGACCGCCGAGATCGCACAGGCCTCCGCCATCTCCCCTCTCCAGGACTTGATGTGGATCCCGCTACCCACCGGAGGGAGGGTGCAAGTGCCCCGATCGGCGATCACAATTAATAGAAAGTTCCGAGTCCGTGCCGATGGAGCCCTGTGGGTATTGCGGTTCGACCCACAGGGTAATCTCCAGTCGTGCCAACGTCGCTGAAGCGAGCGTACTCTGTAGCGAGTGTTCGAAATAAAAGATTGTTATAAGTGTAAATAAACTTGTGTATTTCCTCTCCAAACGGGGGGGGGGGGTGATGTGACGATACGCGTATTCGTCACTAGCGCTACGGCCCTGCAGCCCTATTCTGTATCTTTTTGCGTTATGACTCCACTAACGCAAAATGCGTTACCCCGTAACGCATTGCTTTCGGAAATCGTATTCTTTAGGCTTCGTTAACGCTTTGCGTTATGAGTCCCGTGTTGTTCGGGTATCTTCGGAAATATAACGCAAAGCCCAAAGGAACTAGGAAGAAATGATGACACCATATGCTATAAGCGAATCAGAATTGAAGATTTAAATTGTAAGTCGCGTGATTTTTTCCGGACGAAAACATTTATTTATGCGTATTAATTGTATGTGTAATAAGTATATATGAAAGAAATACGTAAAGTAAGTATTTATACCATATATATTACTAAAATATATAAATATATATTATACAACTGGATTATTTTAGATTAAATTATTTACCAATTTAACCAAATAATATAGATAAACAATCGTTTATCGTGTTTTAGGTTATGTGTACATTTATTATAGATAAGGTACTTATTTATATACTTTGATTAAAGTATGTATGTAATATGATAGAGATTGCAACTTGATTATTTTAGATTAAATTATTTACCAATTTAACCAAATAATATAGATAAACAATCGTTTATCGTGTTTTAGGTTATATGTACATTTATAGATAAGGTACTTATCTCGGTACTTATTTATATACTTTGGTTAAATTTGTGTGCACATAATATGATAGATAAATATTCTACTTTTGGATGTACTTATTTCTAATAAAACATATTAATTTTATTTGAGTATGGAGATTGCTAAAAAAAAAACAAGGGCTCCTAAAGTCAGCAATATGCAAATGGAATATCTAATTTCATACATGCAAAACCATATTGCTTTTGCTACAAATAAATTACTGGGAGCGAAAGGAAAAGTAACCCACGATAAGCAATGGCAACATTTAACTGAAAAACTAAATTCTATAGAAGGACCATCAAAGACTGTGGATAATTGGAAAAAAGTATGACTTTATATATTACATATATTTCTATTTGACACTTAAAATTTTATTACATATGTTCTTCTCATTTTTCATATAATATTTTCTTGTATCATCACTTTTATATTATATGTTATAGCTTTGGTGTGATCAAAGAAACCAAGCTAGAGCGCGGGCAGCAAAGGGTAAAGCACAAAGACAACTTACTGGAAATATCGGGGAACCAGTTCAGCTTAAAGATTCTGATTTAAAAATATTATCAATTATTGGAGGTGAATCATCTGTGGGTTTACCAGTAAAGGAAGTAGGTCTTGGAGAACAGCCTGAGGTTTGTTGCTTTTTCAAAAGACTATTACAAAAGAAAGTTATAAAATGTTCATATTTTTAATTATTTTTATTTCGTTTATTTCCATAGGATATGGTTGATGCAACATTGATATTAGGATTGACAAATGATCCTGAGGATATTGAAAATACTGATCCACAGGAAATTGAAGACCAAGCTGTTCATGAAGAACAAGCTGTTCGTGAGGAACAAGCTGTTCGTGAAGAACAAGCTGTTGTATGTATAATATATTATAGTATGATATACAAATATAATGCTTTTAATTGTTTTATATACAACGCACTGATTTTTACTAAATTAAATGTTTCTTTATGTAGGTAATAGCAACAGCCGACATAACTGGTGATGGAGATGTGACTTTTGTTGAAAATACAAGTTTGCTTAATTTTCCGAAGCAACAGAATATTCATCAAATTAACAGTCCATCCTGTACTTCCAATGCTATTGCAACATCTTCAAAATGTATTAATAATACCTCTACTAGTATTGCATCCGCAAATATTACAAGGTTAAGGACAAAGTTAGAATCATTAAAAACAAATACGAGTACATCAAATATATCTACTCCAATCAGTCTTGGTAGTAAGTACAAATTTATAATATATCATGTATATATTTTAGTATCTCTGCATTATTATTATATTTCCTAATTTGTAATATACATATAAAATGTTTTTTTAAATAAAAATTTTTTATTATAGAAAAACGTATGAGGTACTTTTCCGTTAAAGAGGCTACAAGTTATTTTCAAAATGTACAAGAGGATCAGAGCAAATATTTGCAGGTATATTGTATACATATCATCTTTTTATATATGTTACGCGCACTTATTGCTTTATTGAAAATTATCAAATATAAAATTCTCTTGAAGTGGTTGAAAGTAATATCTATATATTAAATGTAGTAATTATCGAATTTCGCGATTTATACAATAAATGTCAGTAATATAATTTTCTTACTTTTGCAGACAATAAGTGAAAATTTACAACGTATCGCGTCTGCAACGGAAGCACAAAACGAACTTTTAAGAGACTCTATGAACTTACATGATCGTACATTAGATATTTTGTCGGAAACTATTCAAAATCTTACTAAAAGAACTTTATCTTAAAAACAGTAATTTTATCTGTTCTATGTTTAAAAAAAACTTTATGTTGAAAAGAATAACTTTTTATTTGTTCTATGTTCTTACTAAGAAATACTTTATGTTAAAGACTGAGTTTTTATTTATTTTATGTTTGTCTTACTAAAAAGAACTTTATGTTGAAAAGAGTAACTTTTTATTTGTTCTATATGTTTGCCTTACTATATATATATAAGAAATACTTTATGTTGAAAAAAGAGTAACTTTTTATCTATTCTATGTTTGTCTTACTAAAAAGAATTTTATGTTGACAAAAGAGTAGTAACTTTTTGTCTATTCTATGCTCGTCTTATCTTATCTATCTTATTTTACGTTTATACTTATTTTACATGATATAAAAATTGTATTAATAATAAAAGTAATTTTTATAACTTAGACTGTTGATTCTTATTGACGTAAACCAAACTGATTGCGAAGAATTCTTCTTTGAACTCTTCTTGCTTCTGTTAACCTATTATTACAATTCATATCCCCTTCATCAGCTCCATTAATTTCTTCAGCTTGAGCTCTAATACGATTACATATTTGAAGAGCATCTGGAAGTATAGCCCTTTGCTGAGCTGCAGCTTCACCCTCTTCATCAATGTCAATTTCATGATTCATAAGATTATAACGAAAACGTATATTATGTAATACAACACAAGCTACGATTATGTTTGCTGCCATTCTAGGATCGTAATGTAAAACACGATGACTGAGGAGACATCTCCATACATTCTTTAAAACACCAAACATTCTTTCAACACAATTTCTAGCAGAAGTATGACATTGTGTGTATCGTGCTTTTGCGCTTCCCTCTGGTGCATTTGGGATGGGTGTCATTAGCCAAGGTTCTATACAGTAACCTGCATCACCTGTAAATTACATAAATATTTATATATATCACTAAAATAAAGTAAATTAATAATCAGTGATAATAATACTAACCCAACAGCCACGTTGATCGATCTCCAGTATCATATAAGCGTATCATTTCGTTCCTTACAGCGGAATATCTCCATATGAAAGCATCATGCACCGTTCCTGGAAATCTGGCATTTATGTTTAATATTTCTAAATCATGGGAGGCTACCTGTGGTAAAAAATATAAGTATATATCAATTTTTTTTTAAAAAATTGAATGTAAAAATGACGTGTATTTATAAATATTATTTGTAATATATCAACTTACTGCCTGCGCATTAATGGAATAAAAACCCTTATGATTTGCGTATGCTTCTTCATGTCCTTTGGGTCTTAAGATAGCCACATGTGTACAATCAATACAACCGATAACACCTTTAAAATTTCGTTCTTCTTGAAATCTGTAAAAATATATTTTACAAATAAAATATTGGAAAAATATGCTAATAATAAATTAGATACAAGAAATAGCCAAGTAGTTATATATATTTGCCTTAAATATTTCTTATAAATTTGTTACAATTATTTAGAAAAAATGAAAGCATAATCATAAGTATAAATGGCTGATTTGCTAATTTTAAATTAAAAAAAATTACCTTCTTTTTAAAACTTCTCGCTTTTCCTCTGTTCTTGGGAACTGAATCCATTCATCGGCTAGTATTTCGGTAATACCTACTGCCACTGCTTTTATTGCGCGACTAACAGCAGGTTGTAAGATTGACACAAGATAGTCATTTCCGATACCCTTCTGGTACGAGCCAATGGCAAAAAAACGTAATGCTGCCAAAACCTAAAAGTATTAAAATGTATTTTTAATATCTTTTATTAATTTCTTGCAGGTTTTGACTGCATTACGTTTTTGTATTTTCCTATTAAATATATATATATATATATATATATATATATATATATACATATACGTATATAACACAATTCAATGCATATAACACGTGTGTGTGTGGGTGTGTTAAATAAATATGGATTTCAATGAATGTAATTACCTGAGTCGTCACATGTAATCCATTCGTTCGTCTACGTTGGAGAGTAGGTTGAAGAGTATTACATAAGTAGTGAACCGCATCTTTAGATAATCGAAAGACTTTAACAAATTGTTGGTCTGTCAGGCTAAAAGGATCAATAGTATCTCTTAATGTCTTCATTACAATAGAGTTTTCTCTCATTACTTCCTCTTCTTCTAAGAGATCCCTCATCAATGCAGCAAAAGCCATCTTAAAGTCAAAATATATAACCTGTATAATATTATTATTGCAAAATTTTAATTTATACCAATACAAAATTACATATATAAATATATATTTGTGTAAATAAAAATCACGTATGCATAGTTAACAAATAATTACCTTTGTGATTGCGTTATAACCTTCTTCTTCAGTCTTATTAGACAAAACGGGCTCGATACAGATCGCGTTATGATGTTTAACGCTGTTCAACAACCGACGTTACCATTGCGTTATGTAACGCAAGCCAAACGCATTAAAATTGCGTTAAAGTGGCTTACAGAATATGATTTTCTAGTGAAAAATAGTATAACGCAAACTGTAACGCATATTGCTAACGCCGTTACGTTAAGATGCATTTCGGGAATTCGAAATCGTAAAGCATACGTTACGAGCCATATAACGCATGCGTTATAACTATAACGCATGCGTTAAACAGTTACAGAATAGGGCTGCTGGTGGCCACAAAGCACATGTTCAGCGTGCGCTCCTGTGCCCGAGCGGTAGGGCGGCCGAGCGGTGGGGCAGCCCCAGCAGTGGGACAGCCCCCATCGCCCGCACTCGGCGTATAAATAGGGGACTCGAGCCGACTCGAACCACCAGTCCTGTCCGACTCCTGTTTCCGACACGACCGCTCTCCAAGACCGCTTCACCACGTTGGGCGCTCCCAACGACTTCCTCCGTACAGAGAACGGGTGCTCCCGTTCTCACCTGGGCGCTCCCAGGGTACGGGCCTCCCCAGTTGGGTGCTCCCGGTTAGTATTACCTGCCCTCTCCTGCCTCTGGGTCGGGTGCTCCCGACCATTTCCGCCGTACGGAAGACGGGCGCTCCCGTCTTCAAGCCGGGTGCTCCCGGTGTACGGGCCGCTCAGTTGGGTGCTCCCGACTGAGCTCCTGACCAACCTACTTGCCCGCGAATCAGCAAGGCAACCGTGCCTCCGCGCCGATACGCGAATCCGCAAGGCAACCATACCTCCGTACTTGCCCGCGAATCCGTCTCTGTCCGACCGCGTCTCAACCCGGCACACGTACACTGCGGCTCAGCGGAGCAACACACACACATACACCGACACTCACGCCCTCCATCAAACTGTATTGTAAAAAGTGAGAATAAATAGCTTTGTGTAAAACCAACCAGTGTCTACACGTTTTCTCACCCTGGCCTGGCGAGCGAATTCCGAGCGAGAAAATGCGAACGTTACATTGGTGACAGCTCCTCGTCTATGTTTTTGTCCATACCATCGACTATCTCATTATCATCGATGGATTTATATGAAATCCAAAGTTGATATTTCGTCGCATTACAAAACCTAGAATAAACTCTCACACTCAGTAATCCTGGCTGTGGAAAACAGTTTGCATCACGTAACATGTCGATTTGGAATTGCTCATCGTTGTTTTGTTGTACGTTGTCCTGAATGTATGAGGGTGCTAGTTTTATTTGATAAACACCAACCGTTAATTTCTTAAGGTATTCAATGTCTAGCATTGGAAAGTCTATTAACTGCCTCTCATTTATTGGTACCCATCGTTGAGCGTTTTTGGTTCTCAGATTTTGAACCTCAACAAGAGCTTGTACAACGTTTGGTTCTCTCGTTTTTTCGAGCATACGATTAGCTCTTTCTACGTCAGCTCCTTCTATATGGATAGTGGGATGATATCTATTTATGATAGCACCTGCTATTTTACAAAAATCACCAATATTATGAACATGATGCATCGGTACTGTTTGCTGTAGGAATTTGAATATTAGCTTTAAGTGTCCGTTTCTGGCTTCTACAATCCATCTTTGTTTTGTGACAAGACGGGAGTCATTTGCATCTATTGTCGTGAGTTGAGCCTCATTTCGTGGAAGAAGTGCTAGCATCTTCCATGTAATGCCCAAACGCCTCAGAAGTTCAATTGCATCCCTATAACCTCTATTAAGTATGACAATATCATCTTCTTGGAACCATCTTAACATCCTTTTGGCGTCTCTATCAAATTCATTTTGCAGTATCGCAGCGTCATTATTGAAGTACGGCCCCTGTATATCTAAAATATAACCATCAGGAGCAACTATCAATACTGGTTTGATTAAGTGTCGACCTTTGTGAACGCAATATGACTGTCGAAGAGCTCCGAAATAACTACTTTTCTGTATATATATGTACGTACCATCAATGCATGTAATTACTCTAGGAGTTTGTGGTTCCGAATTATACAACTGATTGGCAAAATCGGTTACATGTCTATCGATATAATCTTGTCTCGTTATAGCGTCAAATCCTATATTCTGTGGTACAAAACGAATCATTAGAGATTTTCGCACTGTCTCAACAGCCATACATGTTGCCTGCCTACTCGAGTAATGAAACATAACTTTGAGAAATTCATCTGACAAACCATGACGAATTTTACATAATAACATAAGAAGGTCCTTTTTATATACATATCTATTACCACCAGGACAAGGAACTGCATCACAAAACGTGAGCAATTCTTGGAATTGTTGTTTGTTTATAGGATACAAACATTGAAATTCATTATCCGAAAGATTATCTTCATCCAATATTTTTGTTTGATTTGCCACGCCACGAAGTTCTTGCAAAAAGCTTGAAGATAATAACCTCTGATTACATAGGGCCTGTTGATGAAATGTAAATCTTGTACAAACGGCCCGAGAAGCACACCATCCTCGTTCAAATGATGTTGACAAGATCTTACGTTTTCTGGGATAAAAATATTGTGTGAAATAAAAACATCTACTTTACATTTAAATGTTGACT
The DNA here is from genome assembly GCF_048541705.1 of Temnothorax americanus. Taxonomy (NCBI): domain Eukaryota; kingdom Metazoa; phylum Arthropoda; class Insecta; order Hymenoptera; family Formicidae; genus Temnothorax; species Temnothorax americanus. The sequence goes on from NW_027509355.1 coordinate 61,819, forward strand.
CCACGATTTCCTTCTTTCGTGGAATCACTCATCTCATCACACAAAACAGACGGAAACCATAAAATAGCGGCTATCAATTGACGAAGCGGATGCATTCCAACTGTCATCGCTCATTAAATGGTAAATGACGAAACCTTCCAGAAGACTCGAACCTAATAAAATAGGCAAATTATAGACTTGTTTGTCACATCCCATCTAATTCTACGAAATGAAGCACGAAATTTCAATTATCACGAAATTTCATGGCAAAGGGCGCAATAAATTAAAAACGCCATAAGGATCTGGGTGACCTCTCGGGTCACGGAAGGGCTAATCTCACGCTTTTCCGTGAAACGCAGATTTGACTTAAGGTAGGCGTCTCGCTACGTGCTAGTTATGTGACTGTTTGTAGGTTTTCACGTTCAGAAATATATTTCGGGCAATTTTTGCTAAGGGAAAAATAATTTTATGAATTATGGTGTAAAATTTCATACGTGCCAAAGTATGTTACTTTTTCCAAATTATGTGATTTTTCTCATTTGACTCCGTTTTGATCGGCTGATCATGCGAGTCGTCGAGAAAGGTTACAAGTGAGGTTACATCTCCTTTTCGATTGAATTTTGACAATTACTGAGAAAGGGTTTCAAAACGCATGACAGGGGTGTCAATTACTATCCAATTCGGCTAAGAAAGACGAGCCTCATAACCTGCAACTACAGTGATTAGCCAGCGGCTTGCCAAGTAACCTTACCTCGACCAAAAAATGTCTGCTCGATTACCGCATTTTCACTAAAATAAACTAAAAAATTAGCAGCGAAATCTCCGGTAAACTATATATTTTATGGTTGCATCGGATTCTTCGAAATCTAATGTACAAAAAGCAATGTTTTTTCTCACTTCATCTAATCAAAAAATGCGAAAAATATGTGATTGATACCGTGATAGAGCCTTCTTTTTCTGGCCGTCTGTATGAAGTAATGCAAAATTTGTGATTTTCGAGATCGATTTTCTAGAGTAAATAGTCGGTAAGGAGCCACAGAAAAAATCGACTGCAAAGCTGATCATATAATTTGATATAAAATCCAAAATCGAAAACTTTATCTAATACATGCCCTGACGAGACGACTACCTTAAGACCCACGGCTCGCGGCGATTGATAAAATTAAGACTCTGGAAGGGACTGTCAAAGGGCAAGATGATAACGTACTCGCCAATGAATAGCCGCTAATTAAAAATTGCTCATAGGCAACGACGATTTTTGGGGAAAGTCACCACGGGATAGGCGGAAAATTGAAACATACGTCACGATCAGAAGAGAACTCTACCCAATCAAATCGGATTAAAACATAATCCCGCCTCCTTAATTTTGTATAAAAATCGCGACTTTGCGCACTTGAACTCACTTCTGATCCAGTCCGAGACGTCTTAAAATTATATTTACCAGCCGTACTTGTCAACTATCATCCAGTTGTATTCCTCAAGTGAAACTAAATTCCTGTCGCGTCGCGAGTCGATTCTGTGCGCGTCAAGACACATCACAGAACCGAGCCGAACCTACCTCCAGGAGAATCCGGCGCAGTCACCTCAGAGATTCCCCAATCACAGCCGTCAACAGTAAGCCTGAGATACCCGCTCGGTTATCTATATACATCCCTACAGTATACATATATATATGTGTGAATACCATACATGAGAACACGTATATATATTTATATATTTATATAAAACCGTCTTTAAAACTCCTTCTTTTTTTTCGAATTCAAAATCATAAAAAAATTTTAGTGAAGTCGAAAATTCACCGCCGCAAGTCCTTGGGGATAACTATCCGCAATCGGCTATTTCGGAACAGGCGCGCCCGCATAGTGGAGCAACAGCTCCTAGCCTCCTTTTTAACACGCGAACAGTCTCCGCATATCGAACTCGCTATCCCCGATTCTCCCTCTTCCCGATCTCCCTCATCTGCCTGTTGTTCCCTTGCGTATCGGGTGTTCCCCGATACCCCAGAATCTTCCCCCCCTTTTTTGAACCTTCCTACTCTCCAGTTCCTTCCGAGGAACTTGCGGAGTTCCGGGAGAGATCACCCTGCAACTTCTCCCCTGTTCCTTTCGGCGGAACTCCTTCCCCCTTTAGTTCCACCACCCTCTATCGCGACAGATCACCCTCTCCCTCCTTTTCCGACTCGAGTATCGAAGTACTCGAGGAATCCTCCCCGCGTACAGCATTTTGACGTCCGCCCGACGTTAAGATAAACACACTTAACGTTGGTATCCAACGTTTTCGCTACGTCGTTTCAACCCTCTTTTGCACTAATTTGGGGAATCAAATTTAGGTTGTACCAACGTTGGAATCCGACTTATATAAGTTAAATTAAGGTTACATTTTTTCCACCAGTTTTAACGTTGGTATGTAAACTTTGATTTTGTACACTCTGTTAGACCTGAGGTTATTTTTTCACAACGTACATTTTAGGTGTAGTTTTCGTGCTTCCATTCAAACCATATGACGGCATTGGTGTAATAAATGTATCATAATACGTACTTATCAATTTGGCACAAATAAAATGGCTTTATAGGAAAAATATAGTTTGCGCAGTCTTTGATACTATTGTAATTTTGCCATAAATACACGAACCCAGCACTGAAATTGTATAACAAAACTCACTTTATTGATAAATGTGGAAATGATAAGTCGAAATTAGACGAATCCTTTCTAAAATATTCCAATTTACTAAATATTCTAATAAATAACTAAAATTTTCCAAAGTGTAGATTTTAATTTTTTTTCATCAAAATTACTTTTAAGATAAATATGTTGTCAAAACCTTAACAACAGATATTATATAAATGCTTTAACGTGTTAATAAAGTGCGTTAAAAAATATACATCTAAATATACTGGAAAATGGCGGATTATTTGCCTTTCTCTTTGAGGAATGAAAATGGCGAAGTCAGCGTTCCACACTATATCAAACTTTACGTAGTAAAAGGTGCGATAAATTCTACTAAAATTTGTCTTCTCGTATAAAATAATTAACTTTTTCAGACTTTTCCAAACTAAGTAGTATACCACTGTAGGCAAAATTGTACCTATATTGACTAAAAGTCTTAACAAGGTCGCCAAACTGACTTAACATGTCGATAAAGTATCAATTAGTTAAAAATTATATACTAGATTTGCGAATGAGTCGTATATCTTAACCAAATCCGACCTATGCAATACCATCTATATGGTGATCTAGAGCATGGTTATGGCAGCCGTGCAGCCGAGCGAACGCGCTCTCGAGCTGTGAATCGCGCGGCGCGCGCGCGTTGTTTCCCGACGACGCGACGATAACCGCGTGAGATGAGATAGACCGGTGCGGCCGTGGATAGTCAACATTCGTCGCATAGTCCTCGTAGCTCACGCACGACGCCGCGAATTGCCGTCGACGATGCCCGCTTGATGCAGCAGTAATCTGCTGTACATTCATTTAGGCAGAATTTGTTACCATTTCTCGCGATTTCTTAACGTCAGTCAGAAATGACCACAGACGACGTTTAAATCGCGAGAAATGGTAACAAATTCTGCCTAAATGAATGTACAGCAGATTACTGCTGCATCAAGCGGGCATCGTCGACGGCAATTCGCGGCGTCGTGCGTGAGCTACGAGGACTATGCGACGAATGTTGACTATCCACGGCCGCACCGGTCTATCTCATCTCACGCGGTTATCGTCGCGTCGTCGGGAAACAACCGGGAGGAGTGCTGCTGGCGCTGTAAACAGCGCGGACACACCCGGTTGGACTGCAAACGGCCGGCCAAGAAGTTCTGTTCCCGATGCGGCAAGGACGGCGTCCTCACCCGCGATTGTCACCCGACGCCGGGAAACGCCGCACGGGCCGGGGGCGAAGCCGCCGCCACCCGGACCCCGCCACCGTCCGAGTAACGTACCAGCCGCGGCCACACATCTCCGTCCGCATACGACACCGCGCTATGCGGGCGTTGATCGATACTGGCTCGGAGGTATCCTTTATTAATACGGACACCGCCCGCTACGCGGAGAACCTCGGATTCCCGACCCGACAGGGGACAAGTTCCGTTCATCTGGCGGACGGAGGGTCCATCCCAATACCCGGGACCATGACACTCCCGGTAAAGATTGGCCGGAAGGTGCTGGAGCACGACTTCCTGATTATGCCGTCTTTACAAAGCGCCGTGTTAATCGGCGTCGACCTATGGGCCCGAACCGGGATCGTGCTACGGGCAACCGCACAGCGCAAAGACGCACCGACCTCCGCATGCGGAGCCGTAGCCCAGGGACTGGCCTCCCGAACCCCCGACGAGGAACGCCGCCTCCGGGAGTTCCTGCTCACGGAACTCGCCCTATTCGAGGACATCCACGGCCCGACCGACCGGATCTCGCACCAGATCCGGGTTAAAACCGACCGACCCATTAAACAGCGGTACCGACCCAGGAATCCGGCCATGCAGGCAGTTATCGACCGGGAAGTGGAAAAGATGGAACGCGAAGGCGTGATCGAGCCTTCCCACGGAGCTTGGAGCTCGCCTATCGTGTTGGTCCGGAAGAAAGACGGGTCGTATCGGTTCTGTATCGACTTCCGGCAAGTAAACGAAGTCACGGAAAAGGACGCATACCCCCTGCCACAAGTGCAGGCCACTTTGGATAAACTGCGGGGAGCCCGATACCTATCAACGCTAGACCTGAAGAATGGGTACTGGCAGATACCGTTGGCGCCCGATAGCCGGCCAGTCACCGCCTTTACGGTCCCAGGAAAAGGCCTCATGCAATTCCGGGTAATGCCCTTCGGCCTACACTCCGCACCAGCTACCTTCCAACGACTACTAGACGAAATACTGGGGCCGGACCTAGCGCCACATGTCCTTTGTTTATCTGGACGACATTATCGTGGTCAGCCGCACCTTTGAGGAACACCTCCGGCTTCTAAGCGAAGTGTTCCGCCGCCTCCGAGAAGCAAGACTCCGCCTGAACCCGGAAAAGTGCCATTTCTGCCGGGACCAACTCCGCTACTTAGGCCACATCGTGGACCGCTATGGCCTCCGCACCGACCCGGATAAGGTGAGCGCCGTGGCCCGATGGCCGGCTCCAACCACCGTACGCAAGGTACGACAGTTCTTGGGCATGGCCTCCTGGTACCGGCGATTCGTCGCAAATTTCTCGACGGTAGCCGCCCCGCTCACCCGCCTGACAAGGAAGGGAGTAAAGTGGACTTGGGGGCCAGACGAAGAGAGCGCCTTCGAGCGACTGAAGGAGGCACTGACCTCCGCCCCCGTGCTGGCCTGCCCGGACTTCGATCGCCGGTTCGTGCTCCAGACGGACGCCAGCGCATACGGACTGGGAGCCGTGCTAACCCAGCACCAGGAGGACGGAGAGCGAGTGGTGGCGTATGCCAGCCGAACGCTCAACGGCGCGGAGAAGAACTATAGCGCCACCGAGCTAGAATGCCTCGCGATCGTATGGGGCATCCAGAAGATGCGGGGATACCTAGAGGGGTACTCCTTCACCGTGGTGACCGACCATCAGTCCCTCCGGTGGCTGCAACGCCTGGAGGAACCCACCGGCCGGTTGGGCCGGTGGCTATTTGAACTGCAGCAGTACGATTTCGACGTACGCTACCGAAAGGGCAGCCTCAACAAGGTCGCCGACGCGCTCTCACGGCAACCGGAGGTATGCGAAGCTCAGGCCACCCCGAAGTGCCGATGGTACCAGCGAATCCTGACCGGAGCAAGGCAACGCCCCACCGAATTCCCAGATTACCGCATCCAGGACGGACGGCTGTTTCGCCACATCTTGCACGAGGTAGATTTTCGGGAGGTTGACCCAGCGGACCAATGGAAGCGCTGCATCCCGAAGGAGGAACGGGCAACGATCATGCGGAGACACCATGAGGATCCCACGGCGGGACACTTCGGGGTCGCCAAGACCATCGCCCGCATGGCCCGTCTGTTCTATTGGCCAGGGATGTTCCAGGACATCACCCGCTACGTCCGACAGTGCCCGACTTGCCTGGCGCACAAGGCACCGACGACCAAACCAGCCGGGAACCTCCACACGGCACCTGTCACCCGGCCCTGGCAACAGGTGACCCTGGACTTGATCGGCCCGTTGCCGCGATCCACCCAGGGCCACGCCTGGCTGCTAGTCATGCAGGACCGGTTTACAAAGTGGGTCGAGCTTAAGCCCCTTCGTAGAGCTACCGCACCTGCCGTTACCAAGGCAATCCTCGACCGGATCATCTACCAGCACGGGTGCCCCGACCAGATCATCTCCGATAACGGGACCCAGCTGAAGTCGGAACAACTTGAGGGAGTCCTGCGGGCCTTCCGGATCGAGCATCAAACCACCCCCGTAAGGGAACCTCACTGCAACCCGGTCGAGCGTACCAATCGGACGCTGAAGACCATGGTCTCCCAATATGTCGGCAAAAACCACCGGCGTTGGGACGAGCATCTAGCCCCGCTGCAATTCGCCTACAACACCGCCCGACACGAAGCCACCGGGTACACGCCGGGGTACCTCAATCACGGTCGGGAGCTCGCCCTCCCACACCCGGAGGACCGTCGCCATGCGGCAAACCCGGCCCCGCACCAGACTCGGCGCCGGCTAGAGGAAGCCTACGAGGTAGTACGGGTCAACATGGCCCGAGCGTTTCAACGCCAGGAGGCCCACTACAACTTGCGGCGGCGGGATTGGAGACCCCGCGTCGGGGACCTCGTTTGGAAGAGGGAGTATCCACTCTCAAAGAAAGCTACGGGATTTAACGCCAAGTTGGCCCCCCGCTACACTGGACCCCTCGAGGTCAGAAAAATCATCTCGCCCGTTATAGTCGACTTACGCGACCCCCGGGGACGATGGCACCGACATGTGCACGTCCAAGATTTAAAGAACGCGCCGAAACCGCTCGCCTCGGGCACGGAGAGCTCTGGTCAGAATCGGGGTTACGATAGCGAAGGCGAAAGCGCCGCGTGTTTACAAATATAAAGTCACGAGAACCGCGCCCGGACCGTTTCGGGGAAAATGACGTCCGCATTCATAAGCCGGAAAAACGGGAGCACCCGTTCTCTGTACGGAGGAAGTCGTTGGGAGCACCCAACGTGGTGAAGCGGTCTCGGAGAGAGGTCGTGTCGGGAACAGGAGTCGGACAGGACTGGTGACTCGAGTCGGCTCGAGTCCCCTATTTATACCCCGAGTGCGGTCGGTGGGGGCTGTCCCTCCACTGGGGCTGCCCCACCGCTCGGTTGCCCCACCGCTTGGGCCCAGGAGCGCACGCTGAACATGTGCTTAGTGGCCGTCAGGGCCGTAGTGCTAGTGACGAATACGCGTATCGTCACAATGTCATTGTTTAAAATTACTTTAGTCAACATTAAGTATGTAACGTTACTAATAGATATAATAGATTATTACTGGCATAACTGGATTTCGTATAGGTTGCTTATTGAATAGTGTGGCTTGTTTCTCCCAATAATTGTACATTTCCATTAAAGCTCGATTCGTCATCGATTTCTGTTGCTCCGGCGTCGCATTAGGATACTGTAAATTATTCAAGATTATAAATAATTTGCGTGCTTAAGCAATTGTTTGACAAATATATATTTATATATTTAATATTTTTATATAATATATATAGAGAGAGAGTATTGAGTGCTTACATCTTTACGAATAAGCTGTTGGAGATTTTCATACTCAACCTGCATATTTTGAGGCATCACAGTATTCATCATCATATTATACTGCTGTAATAACATATTATTCTGATAAGCTGTATTCGCCATCGGATTTACTAGCATTGTATTCATCATCGGCGGTTTTCCCTTCTTCTCCTCTTATAATATTCTAACCAGGCCTGCTTGCGTTCCTCTTCGTTCAATTCCTCTTCAGCCTGTTAAATATAAATTTGTTACGTAGAATATACGAATGTACATACATAAAAGAAAAAAAATATTTTTCACCTTGTTCTCCAATAGAGAGTCATGCTCGTGGTAATTTTCTACGTAATCCTTGAACTTCAGAAATATCTCCGCTAGTAGTCTATCTTTAGGTAAATTTAACGTAGGTTTCTCTTTATCATTATATCCCTCGAACATGTACAACTCGTTTAGATTTTGATTAGTGTAATGCCGTTCAATTTGTTGTTCGTCCACAACGCGACAAGAAAGCGAGAGTTTCGTAACTTGGCGATTGTAAATTTTCTCCTCCATTGTTCCCGCGGCGAGAAATCGATATACGTAGCACGGTTTTTTTTGCCCAAACCTGATAACCGTCGATAAATCAAAAACTTGAAATAAATAATTGCAAAAAAAAAGATTAAACAATAGAAGACGCCGAGAAAAATACCTGTATATCCGAAATATGCTTTGTACATCGTGAGAGGGATTCCAACTGGCGTCGAATATAATTACTCTGTTCGCCGCAGTTAAGTTTATTCCCAATCCTCCAGCGCGTGTGGATATGAGGAATAATCTCGCTCTCGTGTTAGTGGGTTTGTTAAATATCTTACACCATATATTTCAATTTTTGGCCGAGGTCTGACCGTCCAGTCGGAAGTAATCGAGCCCTAGAGACCAACTTCCAGTATGATTATCGAGGGTTTCACAGAGCGTATCGTTCTGAGTCTGATCGTCTATTCTTCTTAGAAATTCCTCGATTAAAGTGAGAGAATCCAGAGATTGCGAGAATACGAGCCTGTCAAATAATAAGCGATACGATAATAAATAATAGCGATGTGAAAATTATTTATCGAAAAGATAGATACAAGATACGTACAATTTATCACCGATCTGTTCACATTCTTTTAGAATTCCGAAGAGAAGTAACAATTTAGCGGACACTCTCATATCTTCAAAATGTTCGGATTGCACAAACTGCATCCACCATTCTGATTCTGTATTTTCTTTTTTATGCTCTTCCTCTGGTTCCTCTTCTAAAAAGTTAATTTAATATTGTGGCGGTCTACGCCACCGAAAAAGCGCGTTCGCGCACCTAATTGTGCAGCGCACCGACTTACCGACGCGACGGTAAGTTCGCAGCGACGCCGCTACGCGCCGCATTTAAGCTCTAAGCCGTAAGAAATTGACTACGGCTTAGAGCTTAAATACCCTTTAAAGCAAGGTTGTAGACCAGCACTAACGCGACTATAAATAAAAATCCATATCTGTTTGTTCACGAAATGTATTTACTGTAGTAAAAGCACTACTATTTACCACAAAATCATACAACAGTACTTGACATTAATTAATTTTTAAAATAATGGTTTTGTTTTGATAACTCAGTCACATATTAATGTTAATATAACTTTTGTTTTACTACAACTTTGCAACCATTTATTATGACTAATGGGTTTATACAAACTTTTTTCTTTATTTTGATGTGAGGAATACACTCTAGAAGTTTGTCCAGGTATTTCGTGAACACTCTGTATATATGTTTTAAAAATCTTTTCTGTTTATTTAACTATATTTCGCAGATCACTGCATGGTGCAGTTCGTGAAACCGAATCTGCTGGGTACGAAGAAAGAATTTTTAAATAGATTTGTAAATCCGATAACAAACGGCCAGTTTGATGATTCCATCGCTTGCGACGTTAAATTAATGAAACAACGTGCGCATGTGTTGCACAAAATGTTGGAGGGTAGTGTACAGAGATTTGATTACTCTGTACTTACACCGTTCTTGCCGCCTAAACAAGAATATGTTATTTTCGTCAGATTGACAGATACGCAAGTTAAAATGTATCAATATTACTTGGAGAATCTTGCGAGAATCAAGTGAGTTTCTTGAAGATCTTATATATTTATCGCGCTCTCTTTTCGTTTAAACAATTTAAAATGCAATTAATTTAAAAATATAATTATTTAGTAAATTAGATTGAATATATTACCTCGTATGCTTTTCCTCTATAGACGTCATACTGGTGGTCGAGGAGGAACTCTCTTCGCGGATTTCCAAGCGTTACAAAGGATCTGGACGCATCCCGTAGTCCTACGTATGAACGCGGAGAAAAAAGAAAGGGCAAATGAGAATAAAGAACTTAGCGAGGATTCGGAGGGTTCGTTAAAAGATTTTATTAATGACGACACTACCGATATAGAGACCACCAGCATTAATAGCGATTCGACCAATGATGATAAAAACGTTCCCAAACCTTCTCGTGGAACGAGAAATAATCCTGTCGGTAAGACTCCGTAATACATATGAACGATGTTTTACACATTTTAATTGATATCAAAGAATAAATTAAATTAACATAAAGAAAATAACATACATATATGTGACGTAATAAAATAATAACAGACTAAAGATATGAAATATTAATATTAGATATTAAATTAACTTTTTAGAAGAGGAACCAGAGGAAGAGCATAAAAAAGAAAATACAGAATCAGAATGGTGGATGCAGTTTGTGCAATCCGAACATTTTGAAGATATGAGAGTGTCCGCTAAATTGTTACTTCTCTTCGGAATTCTAAAAGAATGTGAACAGATCGGTGATAAATTGTACGTATCTTGTATCTATCTTTTCGATAAATAATTTTCACATCGCTATTATTTATTATCGTATCGCTTATTATTTGACAGGCTCGTATTCTCGCAATCTCTGTATTTTCTCACTTTAATCGAGGAATTTCTAAGAAGAATAGACGATCAGACTCAGAACGATACGCTCTGTGAAACCCTCGATAATCATACTGGAAGTTGGTCTCTAGGGCTCGATTACTTCCGACTGGACGGTCAGACCTCGGCCAAAAATTGAAATATATGGTGTAAGATATTTAACAAACCCACTAACACGAGAGCGAGATTATTCCTCATATCCACACGCGCTGGAGGATTGGGAATAAACTTAACTGCGGCGAACAGAGTAATTATATTCGACGCCAGTTGGAATCCCTCTCACGATGTACAAAGCATATTTCGGATATACAGGTATTTTTCTCGGCGTCTTCTATTGTTTAATCTTTTTTTTTGCAATTATTTATTTCAAGTTTTTGATTTATCGACGGTTATCAGGTTTGGGCAAAAAAAACCGTGCTACGTATATCGATTTCTCGCCGCGGGAACAATGGAGGAGAAAATTTACAATCGCCAAGTTACGAAACTCTCGCTTTCTTGTCGCGTTGTGGACGAACAACAAATTGAACGGCATTACACTAATCAAAATCTAAACGAGTTGTACATGTTCGAGGGATATAATGATAAAGAGAAACCTACGTTAAATTTACCTAAAGATAGACTACTAGCGGAGATATTTCTGAAGTTCAAGGATTACGTAGAAAATTACCACGAGCATGACTCTCTATTGGAGAACAAGGTGAAAAATATTTTTTTTCTTTTATGTATGTACATTCGTATATTCTACGTAACAAATTTATATTTAACAGGCTGAAGAGGAATTGAACGAAGAGGAACGCAAGCAGGCCTGGTTAGAATATTATAAGAGGAGAAGAAGGGAAAACCGCCGATGATGAATACAATGCTAGTAAATCCGATGGCGAATACAGCTTATCAGAATAATATGTTATTATAGCAGTATAATATGATGATGAATACTGTGATGCCTCAAAATATGCAGGTTGAGTATGAAAATCTCCAACAGCTTATTCGTAAAGATGTAAGCACTCAATACTCTCTCTCTATATATATTATATAAAAATATTAAATATATAAATATATATTTGTCAAACAATTGCTTAAGCACGCAAATTATTTATAATCTTGAATAATTTACAGTATCCTAATGCGACGCCGGAGCAACAGAAATCGATGACGAATCGAGCTTTAATGGAAATGTACAATTATTGGGAGAAACAAGCCACACTATTCAATAAGCAACCTATACGAAATCCAGTTATGCCAGTAATAATCTATTATATCTATTAGTAACGTTACATACTTAATGTTGACTAAAGTAATTTTAAACAATGACATTGTGACGATACGCGTATTCGTCACTAGCACTACGGCCCTGACGGCCACTAAGCACATGTTCAGCGTGCGCTCCTGGGCCCAAGCGGTGGGGCAACCGAGCGGTGGGGCAGCCCCAGTGGAGGGACAGCCCCCACCGACCGCACTCGGGGTATAAATAGGGGACTCGAGCCGACTCGAGTCACCAGTCCTGTCCGACTCCTGTTCCCGACACGACCTCTCTCCGAGACCGCTTCACCACGTTGGGTGCTCCCAACGACTTCCTCCGTACAGAGAACGGGTGCTCCCGTTCTCACCTGGGCGCTCCCAGGGTACGGGCCTCCCCAGCTGGGTGCTCCCGGTTGGCATTACCTGCCCTTTCCTGCCTCTGGGTCGGGCGCTCCCGACCCCCTCCGCCGTACGGAAGACGGGCGCTCCCGTCTTCAAGCCGGGCGCTCCCGGTGTACGGGCCGCTCAGTTGGGCGCCCCCGACTGAGCTCCTGACCGACCTGCCTACCCGCGAATCCGCGAGGCAGCCGTGCCTCCGTACTTGCCCGCGAATCCGCAAGGCAACCGTGCCTCCGCGCCTGTCCGCGAGTCCGTCTCTGTCCGACCGCGCATCAACCCGGTACACGTACACTGCGGCTCAGCGGAGCGACACACACACACACACTGACACTCACGCCCTCCATCAAACTGTACTGTAAATAGTGTGAATAAATAGCTTTATGTGAAACTGACCAGTGTCTCCACGTTTTCTCACCCTGGCCTGGCGAGCGAATTCCGAGCGAGGAAACGCGAACGTTACATGGCGCCCGAACAGGGACCTGATCCGTGAGACACTGATTCGTTCTCTCCGCCTAGCCCATGACGAGTTGGATCAATCGGCTATCAAAGGCCGAGGTAACGGCCGAGTTAGAGAAACTAGGGATCGACCCTAGCGGCACACTCGACACCCTCCGAGCCAGACTCCGTGATTTCGTGATCGCTAACCCGGAGTACGAATACCCCGCAAGGGAAGACGACCGAAAAATTACGATGGACGACGAGTGCCGGAACATAGACCCCACTACGCCCGACCCGGCCAAGGTCATGGATCAAATCCGGAAGTGGGGATGTCACTTCGACGGAAAAGACCCACTCGCGTTCCTAGAACGAGTGGAGGAATTACGCCAGGGATACGGATACTCCGGAGACCAGCTCCTGTTAGGGTTGCCGGAGCTACTGCGAGGAGACACACTCCTCTGGTACCGGAATAGCCGAGCGGTGTGGGACTCCTGGGACGATTTTCAAAGAGACTTCCGCAATCAGTTCTTGCCCCGGCGGTACCGCGCACAGTTGTCGCGAGAGATCCAGGGACGGTTTCAAAAACCGGAAGAGCCTTTTCACAAGTACGCAACAGCGCTCCTTACGAGCATGCGACGAGCCGGAGGATATCCAGCGGACGACCAGCTCGAACGGCTGTATGATAATATGAGCCCCGGATATAAATACTACATCCGCCTGGATGACATTACCAGCCTGGGAGATCTGCACGCACGCGCCGCGGAATATGAAGCTATTGAAGAGCAAAACCGCGAGCGAAAATCAGAGCGCAGGACTCCGGCCACTACGCCGTCCGTTGCCAGTACGACGTATAACCGGGAGGAGTGCTGCTGGCGCTGTAAACAGCGCGGACACACCCGGTTGGACTGCAAACGGCCGGCCAAGAAGTTCTGTTCCCGATGCGGCAAGGACGGCGTCCTCACCCGCGATTGTCACCCGACGCCGGGAAACGCCGCACGGGCCGGGGGCGAAGCCGCCGCCACCCGGACCCCGCCACCGTCCGAGTAACGTACCAGCCGCGGCCACACATCTCCGTCCGCATACGACACCGCGCTATGCGGGCGTTGCGAGGTTCTCCGCGTAGCGGGCGGTGTCCGTATTAATAAAGGATACCTCCGAGCCAGTATCGATCAACGCCCGCATAGCGCGGTGTCGTATGCGGACGGAGATGTGTGGCCGCGGCTGGTACGTTACTCGGACGGTGGCGGGGTCCGGGTGGCGGCGGCTTCGCCCCCGGCCCGTGCGGCGTTTCCCGGCGTCGGGTGACAATCGCGGGTGAGGACGCCGTCCTTGCCGCATCGGGAACAGAACTTCTTGGCCGGCCGTTTGCAGTCCAACCGGGTGTGTCCGCGCTGTTTACAGCGCCAGCAGCACTCCTCCCGGTTATACGTCGTACTGGCAACGGACGGCGTAGTGGCCGGAGTCCTGCGCTCTGATTTTCGCTCGCGGTTTTGCTCTTCAATAGCTTCATATTCCGCGGCGCGTGCGTGCAGATCTCCCAGGCTGGTAATGTCATCCAGGCGGATGTAGTATTTATATCCGGGGCTCATATTATCATACAGCCGTTCGAGCTGGTCGTCCGCTGGATATCCTCCGGCTCGTCGCATGCTCGTAAGGAGCGCTGTTGCGTACTTGTGAAAAGGCTCTTCCGGTTTTTGAAACCGTCCCTGGATCTCTCGCGACAACTGTGCGCGGTACCGCCGGGGCAAGAACTGATTGCGGAAGTCTCTTTGAAAATCGTCCCAGGAGTCCCACACCGCTCGGCTATTCCGGTACCAGAGGAGTGTGTCTCCTCGCAGTAGCTCCGGCAACCCTAACAGGAGCTGGTCTCCGGAGTATCCGTATCCCTGGCGTAATTCCTCCACTCGTTCTAGGAACGCGAGTGGGTCTTTTCCGTCGAAGTGACATCCCCACTTCCGGATTTGATCCATGACCTTGGCCGGGTCGGGCGTAGTGGGGTCTATGTTCCGGCACTCGTCGTCCATCGTAATTTTTCGGTCGTCTTCCCTTGCGGGGTATTCGTACTCCGGGTTAGCGATCACGAAATCACGGAGTCTGGCTCGGAGGGTGTCGAGTGTGCCGCTAGGGTCGATCCCTAGTTTCTCTAACTCGGCCGTTACCTCGGCCTTTGATAGCCGATTGATCCAACTCGTCATGGGCTAGGCGGAGAGAACGAATCAGTGTCTCACGGATCAGGTCCCTGTTCGGGCGCCATGTAACGTTCGCGTTTCCTCGCTCGGAATTCGCTCGCCAGGCCAGGGTGAGAAAACGTGGAGACACTGGTCAGTTTCACATAAAGCTATTTATTCACACTATTTACAGTACAGTTTGATGGAGGGCGTGAGTGTCAGTGTGTGTGTGTGTGTCGCTCCGCTGAGCCGCAGTGTACGTGTACCGGGTTGATGCGCGGTCGGACAGAGACGGACTCGCGGACAGGCGCGGAGGCACGGTTGCCTTGCGGATTCGCGGGCAAGTACGGAGGCACGGCTGCCTTGCGGATTCGCGGGTAGGCAGGTCGGTCAGGAGCTCAGTCGGGAGCGCCCAACTGAGCGGCCCGTACACCGGGAGCGCCCGGCTTGAAGACGGGAGCGCCCGTCTTCCGTACGGCGGAGGGGGTCGGGAGCGCCCGACCCAGAGGCAGGAAAGGGCAGGTAATGCCAACCGGGAGCACCCAGCTGGGGAGGCCCGTACCCTGGGAGCGCCCAGGTGAGAACGGGAGCACCCGTTCTCTGTACGGAGGAAGTCGTTGGGAGCACCCAACGTGGTGAAGCGGTCTCGGAGAGAGGTCGTGTCGGGAACAGGAGTCGGACAGGACTGGTGACTCGAGTCGGCTCGAGTCCCCTATTTATACCCCGAGTGCGGTCGGTGGGGGCTGTCCCTCCACTGGGGCTGCCCCACCGCTCGGTTGCCCCACCGCTTGGGCCCAGGAGCGCACGCTGAACATGTGCTTAGTGGCCGTCAGGGCCGTAGTGCTAGTGACGAATACGCGTATCGTCACAATGTCATTGTTTAAAATTACTTTAGTCAACATTAAGTATGTAACGTTACTAATAGATATAATAGATTATTACTGGCATAACTGGATTTCGTATAGGTTGCTTATTGAATAGTGTGGCTTGTTTCTCCCAATAATTGTACATTTCCATTAAAGCTCGATTCGTCATCGATTTCTGTTGCTCCGGCGTCGCATTAGGATACTGTAAATTATTCAAGATTATAAATAATTTGCGTGCTTAAGCAATTGTTTGACAAATATATATTTATATATTTAATATTTTTATATAATATATATAGAGAGAGAGTATTGAGTGCTTACATCTTTACGAATAAGCTGTTGGAGATTTTCATACTCAACCTGCATATTTTGAGGCATCACAGTATTCATCATCATATTATACTGCTATAATAACATATTATTCTGATAAGCTGTATTCGCCATCGGATTTACTAGCATTGTATTCATCATTGGCGGTTTTCCCTTCTTCTCCTCTTATAATATTCTAACCAGGCCTGCTTGCGTTCCTCTTCGTTCAATTCCTCTTCAGCCTGTTAAATATAAATTTGTTACGTAGAATATACGAATGTACATACATAAAAGAAAAAAAATATTTTTCACCTTGTTCTCCAATAGAGAGTCATGCTCGTGGTAATTTTCTACGTAATCCTTGAACTTCAGAAATATCTCCGCTAGTAGTCTATCTTTAGGTAAATTTAACGTAGGTTTCTCTTTATCATTATATCCCTCGAACATGTACAACTCGTTTAGATTTTGATTAGTGTAATGCCGTTCAATTTGTTGTTCGTCCACAACGCGACAAGAAAGCGAGAGTTTCGTAACTTGGCGATTGTAAATTTTCTCCTCCATTGTTCCCGCGGCGAGAAATCGATATACGTAGCACGGTTTTTTTTGCCCAAACCTGATAACCGTCGATAAATCAAAAACTTGAAATAAATAATTGCAAAAAAAAAGATTAAACAATAGAAGACGCCGAGAAAAATACCTGTATATCCGAAATATGCTTTGTACATCGTGAGAGGGATTCCAACTGGCGTCGAATATAATTACTCTGTTCGCCGCAGTTAAGTTTATTCCCAATCCTCCAGCGCGTGTGGATATGAGGAATAATCTCGCTCTCGTGTTAGTGGGTTTGTTAAATATCTTACACCATATATTTCAATTTTTGGCCGAGGTCTGACCGTCCAGTCGGAAGTAATCGAGCCCTAGAGACCAACTTCCAGTATGATTATCGAGGGTTTCACAGAGCGTATCGTTCTGAGTCTG
Organism: Temnothorax americanus; assembly: GCF_048541705.1. Taxonomy (NCBI): domain Eukaryota; kingdom Metazoa; phylum Arthropoda; class Insecta; order Hymenoptera; family Formicidae; genus Temnothorax; species Temnothorax americanus. The sequence continues at coordinate 78,824 of NW_027509355.1, forward strand.
ATCGTCTATTCTTCTTAGAAATTCCTCGATTAAAGTGAGAGAATACAGAGATTGCGAGAATACGAGCCTGTCAAATAATAAGCGATACGATAATAAATAATAGCGATGTGAAAATTATTTATCGAAAAGATAGATACAAGATACGTACAATTTATCACCGATCTGTTCACATTCTTTTAGAATTCCGAAGAGAAGTAACAATTTAGCGGACACTCTCATATCTTCAAAATGTTCGGATTGCACAAACTGCATCCACCATTCTGATTCTGTATTTTCTTTTTTATGCTCTTCCTCTGGTTCCTCTTCTAAAAAGTTAATTAATATTGTGGCGGTCTACGCCACCGAAAAAGCGCGTTCGCGCACCTAATTGTGCAGCGCACCGACTTACCGACGCGACGGTAAGTTCGCAGCGACGCCGCTACGCGCCGCATTTAAGCTCTAAGCCGTAAGAAATTGATTACGGCTTAGAGCTTAAATACCCTTTAAAGCAAGGTTGTAGACCAGCACTAACGCGACTATAAATAAAAATCCATATCTGTTTGTTCACGAAATGTATTTACTGTAGTAAAAGCACTACTATTTACCACAAAATCATACAACAGTACTTGACATTAATTAATTTTTAAAATAATGGTTTTGTTTTGATAACTCAGTCACATATTAATGTTAATATAACTTTTGTTTTACTACAACTTTGCAACCATTTATTATGACTAATGGGTTTATACAAACTTTTTTCTTTATTTTGATGTGAGGAATACACTCTAGAAGTTTGTCCAGGTATTTCGTGAACACTCTGTATATATGTTTTAAAAATCTTTTCTGTTTATTTAACTATATTTCGCAGATCACTGCATGGTGCAGTTCGTGAAACCGAATCTGCTGGGTACGAAGAAAGAATTTTTAAATAGATTTGTAAATCCGATAACAAACGGCCAGTTTGATGATTCCATCGCTTGCGACGTTAAATTAATGAAACAACGTGCGCATGTGTTGCACAAAATGTTGGAGGGTAGTGTACAGAGATTTGATTACTCTGTACTTACACCGTTCTTGCCGCCTAAACAAGAATATGTTATTTTCGTCAGATTGACAGATACGCAAGTTAAAATGTATCAATATTACTTGGAGAATCTTGCGAGAATCAAGTGAGTTTCTTGAAGATCTTATATATTTATCGCGCTCTCTTTTCGTTTAAACAATTTAAAATGCAATTAATTTAAAAATATAATTATTTAGTAAATTAGGTTGAATATATTACCTCGTATGCTTTTCCTCTATAGACGTCATACTGGTGGTCAAGGAGGAACTCTCTTCGCGGATTTCCAAGCGTTACAAAGGATCTGGACGCATCCCGTAGTCCTACGTATGAACGCGGAGAAAAAAGAAAGGGCAAATGAGAATAAAGAACTTAGCGAGGATTCGGAGGGTTCGTTAAAAGATTTTATTAATGACGACACTACCGATATAGAGACCACCAGCATTAATAGCGATTCGAGCAATGATGATAAAAACGTTCCCAAACCTTCTCGTAGAACGAGAAATAATCCTGTCGGTAAGACTCCGTAATACATATGAACGATGTTTTACACACTTTAATTGATATCAAAGAATAAATTAAATTAACATAAAGAAAATAACATACATATATGTGACGTAATAAAATAATAACAGACTAAAGATATGAAATATTAATATTAGATATTAAATTAACTTTTTAGAAGAGGAACCAGAGGAAGAGCATAAAAAAGAAAATACAGAATCAGAATGGTGGATGCAGTTTGTGCAATCCGAACATTTTGAAGATATGAGAGTGTCCGCTAAATTGTTACTTCTCTTCGGAATTCTAAAAGAATGTGAACAGATCGGTGATAAATTGTACGTATCTTGTATCTATCTTTTCGATAAATAATTTTCACATCGCTATTATTTATTATCGTATCGCTTATTATTTGACAGGCTCGTATTCTCGCAATCTCTGTATTTTCTCACTTTAATCGAGGAATTTCTAAGAAGAATAGACGATCAGACTCAGAACGATACGCTCTGTGAAACCCTCGATAATCATACTGGAAGTTGGTCTCTAGGGCTCGATTACTTCCGACTGGACGGTCAGACCTCGGCCAAAAATTGAAATATATGGTGTAAGATATTTAACAAACCCACTAACACGAGAGCGAGATTATTCCTCATATCCACACGCGCTGGAGGATTGGGAATAAACTTAACTGCGGCGAACAGAGTAATTATATTCGACGCCAGTTGGAATCCCTCTCACGATGTACAAAGCATATTTCGGATATACAGGTATTTTTCTCGGCGTCTTCTATTGTTTAATCTTTTTTTTTGCAATTATTTATTTCAAGTTTTTGATTTATCGACGGTTATCAGGTTTGGGCAAAAAAACCGTGCTACGTATATCGATTTCTCGCGCGCGGGAACAATGGAGGAGAAAATTTACAATCGCCAAGTTACGAAACTCTCGCTTTCTTGTCGCGTTGTGGGACGAACAACAAATGAACGGCATTACACTAATCAAGATTCTAAACGAGTTGTACATGTTCGAGGGATATAATGATAAAGAGAAACCTACGTTAAATTTACCTAAAGATAGACTACTAGCGGAGATATTTCTGAAGTTCAAGGATTACGTAGAAAATTACCACGAGCATGACTCTCTATTGGAGAACAAGGTGAAAATATTTTTTTTCTTTTATGTATGTACATTCGTATATTCCTACGTAACAAATTTATATTTAACAGGCTGAAGAGGAATTGAACGAAGAGGAACGCAAGCAGGCCTGGTTAGAATATGAAGAGGAGAAGAAGGGAAACCGCCGAATGATGAATACAATGCTAGTAAATCCGATGGCGAATCCAGCTTATCAGAATAATATGTTATTACAGCAGTATATATGATGATGAATACTGTGATGCCTCAAAATATGCAGGTTTGAGTATGAAAATCTCCAACAGCTTATTCGTAAAGATGTAAGCACTCAATACTCTCTCTCTATATATATTATATAAAAATATTAAATATATAAATATATATTTGTCAAAACAATTGCTTAAGCACGCAAAATTATTTATATCTTGAATAATTTACAGTATCCTAATGCGACGCCGGAGCAACAGAAATCGATGACGAATCGAGCTTTAATGGAAATGTACAATTATTGGGAGAAACAAGCCACACTATTCATAAGCAACCTATACGAAATCCAGTTATGCCAGTAATAATCTATTATATCTATTAGTAACGTTACATACTTAATGTTGACTAAAGTAATTTTAAACAATGACATTGTGACGATACGCGTATTCGTCCACTAGCACTACGGCCCTGACGGCCACTAAGCACATGTTCAGCGTGCGCTCCTGGGCCCCAAGCGGTGGGGCAAACCGAGCGGTGGGGCAGCCCAGTGGAGGGACAAGCCCCCCACCGACCGCACTCGGGGTATAATAGGGGACTCGAGCCGACTCGAGTCACCAGTCCTGTCCGACTCCTGTTCCCGACACGACCCTCTCTCCGAGAACCGCTTCACCACGTTGGGTGCTCCCAACGACTTCCTCCGTACAGAGAACGGGTGCTCCCGTTCTCACCTGGGCGCTCCCAGGGTACGGGCCTCCCCAGCTGGGTGCTCCCGGTTGGCATTACCCTGCCCTTTCCTGCCTCTGGGTTCGGGCGCTCCCGACCCCCTCCGCCGTACGGAAGACGGGCTTCCCGTCTTCAAGCCGGGCGCTCCCTGGTGTACGGGCCGCCTCAGTTGGGGCGCTCCCGACTGAGCTCCTGACCGACCTGCCTACCCGCGAATCCGCGAGGCAGCCGTGCCTCCGTACTTGCCCGCGAATCCGCAAGGCAACCGTGCCTCCTCGCGCCTGTCCGCGAGTCCGTCTCTGTCCGACCGCGCATCAAACCCGGACACGTACACTGCGGCTCAGCGGAGCGACACACACACACACACGACACTCACGCCCCTCCATCAACTGTACTGTAAATAGTGTGAATAAATAGCTTTATGTGAAACTGACCAGTGTCTCCCCACGTTTTCTCCACCCCCTGGCCTGGCGAGCGAATTTCCGAGCGAGGAAACGCGAAACGTTACATGGCGCCCGAACAGGGACCTGATCCGTGAGACACTGGGGTTCGTTCCTCTCCGCCATAAGGCCCATGACGAGTTGGATCAATCGGCTATCAAAGGCCGAGGTAACGGCCGAGTAGAGAAACTAGGGATCGCCCTAGCGGCAACACTCGACACCCTCCGAGCCAGACTCCGTGATTTCGTGATCGCATAACCCGGAGTACGAATACCCCGCAAGGGAAGACGACCGAAAAATTACGATGGACGACGAGTGCCGGAACATAGACCCCCACTACGCCCGACCCGGCCAAGGTCATGGATCAAATCCGGAAGTGGGGATGTCACTTCGACGGAAAAGACCCACTCGCGTTCCTAGAACGAGTGGAGGAATTACGCCAGGGATACGGATACTCCGGAGACCAGCTCCTGTTAGGGTTCCGGAGCTACTGCGAGGAGACACACTCCTCTGGGCCGGGAAAAGCCGGCGGGGGGGGGAATCTGGACGATTCAAAGGACTTCCGCCATCTTTTGCCGGGGGTACCGCGCCCCAGTTGTCCGAGAGATCCGGACGGTTTCCAAAAAAACCCAAGAGATAAAATACTACATCCGCCGGGATGACAATTTACCAGCATGGGAGATCTGCACGCACGCGCAGCGGAATATGAAAGCTATTGAAGAGCAAAACCGCGAGCAAAATCAGAGCGGCAGGACTAGGGCACTACGCGTCCGTGCAGTACGACGTAAACCGGGAGGAGTGCTGCTGGCGCTGTAAAAAGCGCGGACACACCCGGTTGGACTGCACAACGGGCCGGCCAAGAAGTTCGTTCCCCGATGCGGCCAGGACGGCTGTCCTCACCCGCGATTGTCACCCCGACGCCGGGAAAACGCCGCACGGGCGGGGGCGAAGCCGCCGCCACCCGCGACCCAGCCAACCCGTCCGAGTAACGTCCCAGCCGCGGCACACATCCTGCCGTCCGCTACGACACGCGCTAGCGGGCGTTGATCGAAATGGCTCGGAGGTATCCTTTATTAATACGGACAACCGCCCGCATAGCGGAGAACCTCGGGTCCCGACCCGAAGGGGACAAGTTCCGTTCATCTGGCGGACGGAGGTCCATGCCCCAATACCGGGACCATGACACTTCCCGGTAAAGATTGGCCGGAAGGGGCTGGAGCACGACTTCCTGAATTATGCCGTGCTTTACCAAAGCGCCGGTGTTAATCGGTGTCGACCTATGGGCCGAAACCGGGATCGTGATACGGGAACCGCACAGCGCCCCAAGACGCACCGACCTCAGCATGAGGAGCCGTAAGCCAGGGGACTGGCCTCCGAACCCCCGACGAGGAACGCCCGCCTCCGGGAGTTCTGCTCACGGAACTCGCCCTATGCGAAGGACATCCACGGCCCGACCGACAGGATCTCGCACAGGATCCGGTTACAAAACGACGACCCCATAAACAGCGGTACCGCCCCAGGAATCGGCCATGAGGAAGTATATCAGACCGGGAAGTGGAAAAGATGGAAACGCGAAGGCGTGATCGAGCCTTCCACGGAGCTTGGCGCTCGCTATCGGGTTTGGTCCGGAGAAGACGGTCGTATCGGTCTGTATACGAATTCCGGCAAGTAAACGAAGTCACGGAAAAAGGACGCATACCCCCTGCCACAAGTGCAGGCACTTTGGATAAAATGCGGGGAGCCCGATACCTATCAACGCTAGAGAAGAATGGGTACTGGCAGATACCGTGGCGCCCGCTAGCCGGCCAGTCACGCCTTTACGGTCCCAGGAAAAGTCATGCAATTCGGGTATGCAATTAGGCCTAACTCCGCACCGATACCTTCCAACGGAAGACTAGACGAAATATGGGCGGACCTAGCGCACATGTCCTGTGTTTATCTGGACGGACAGATTCGTGGTTCCAGCCGCACCTTTGAGGAACAACCTACGGCTTTAAGCGAAGTGTTACGCCGCTCGAAAGCAAGGACCTCCGCCTGAACCCGGAAAAAGTGGCCATTTCGCCGGGACCACTCGCACGTAGGCAAATCGTGGACCGCTTATGGCCTCCGCACCGACACGGATAAGGTGAAGACAGCCGTGCCGATGGACGGATCCAAACCACCGGGTTTTTTTTTTTCGCAAGGTACGACAAGTTCTGGGCATGGCCTCCTGGTAACGGAGATCGTCGAAATTCTCGACGGTAGCCGCCCCGCCTCAACACGCTGACAAGGAAGGGAGTAAAGTGACTTGGGGGCCCGACGAAGAGAGCGCCTTCGAGCGACGGAGGAGGACATGACCTCCGCCCCGTGCTGGCCTGCCGGAGAATTCGATCGCCGGTCGTGCTCCAGACGGACGCCAGCGCATCCGGGATGGAGCCGTGCTAACCCCAGCACCAGGGGACGGAGGCGAGGGTGGCGTATTGCCCAGCCGAACGCTCAACGGCGCGAGAAGAACTATAGCGCCACCGAGCTAGAATGCCTCGCGATCGATGGGGGCATCCAGAAGGATGCGGGGATACTAGAGGGGTACTCATTCACCGTGGTGACCGACATCATCCCTCAGGTGGCTGACACGCCTGGAGGAACCCAACCGCGGTTGGCCGGTGGTATTTGAACTGCAGCAGTACATTTCGACGTACGCTACCGAAAGGGCGCCTCAACAAGGTCGCCGAGCGCTTCACGGCAAACGGAGGTATGCGAAGCTCAGGCAACACGAAGTGCCGATGGTACCAAGCGAACTCCTGGAAGGAGCAAGGCAACGCCCCACCGGAATTCCCGATTACCGCATACAGACGGACGGACTGTGTCGCCACATCTTGCAAGAGGTAGATTTCGGGAGGTGGACCCAAGAGGGACCAATGGAAGCGCTGCATCACGAAGGAGGAAACGGGACGATCAGGCGGGAGACACCATGAGGATCCCACGGGGGACAGCTTCGGGTTGTCGCCAAGACCACGCCCGCATGGCCGTTGTTATTTGGCCGGGATGTTCAGGACCATCACCCGCTACGTCCGAACAGTTGACGACTGCCTGGCGCACAGGCACCGCGACCCAAACCAGCGGGAACCTCAAACGGCCACCTGTCACCGCCCTGGAAACAGGTGACCCTGGACGTGCTCGGCGTTGCCGCGATCCACCAGGGCCACGCTGGCTGCTAGTCATGCAGGACCGGTTTCAAAGTGGGTCGAGCTTAGCCCCTTAGTAGAGGCTACCGACACCTGACGTTACCAAGGAAATCTCGACGGATCATCTACCGCCACGGGATGGCCGACCAGATATCTGCCGATAACGGGACCCGCTGAAGTCGGAAACAAAACTGAGGGAGTCCTGCGGGCCTTTTTCTTTCTGGATCGAACATCGAACCACCACGTAATGTCACCTTCACTGCAAACCCGGTCGAGCGTACCAATCGGGACGTGAAGACCATGGGTCTACCAATATGTCGGCAAAAAACCAACACCGGGGGGGGGGGGGGGGCGTTGGGACGAGCATCTAGCCAAGCTGCAATTCGACTACAAACCGCCGACACGAAGACAACGGGTACAGCCGGGTACCTCATCCGGTCGGGAAGAGCGCCCCCCAACCACCGGAGGACGTCGCAATGCGGCAAAACCCGGCCGCACCAGACTCGGCGGCGGCTAGAGGAAGCCTACGACGGTAGTAGTACCGGTCAACATGGCCCGAGCGTTTCAACGCAAGGAGGACATACCAACTTGCGGGCGGCGGATTGGGAGAACCCCGCGTCGGGGACCTCGTTGGCAGAGGGAGTACTCCACTCTAAAGAAGCGACGGGATTTAACGCCAAGTTGGCCTCCGCTACACTGAACCCTCGAGGTCAGAAAAATCATTCTCGCCCGTTATAGTCGAATTACGACGACCCCCGGGGACGATGGCACCCGACATGTGCACGTCCAAGATTTAAAGAACGCGCGAAACGCTCGCCTCGGGCACGGAAGAGCTCTGGGTCCGGACTCGGGGTTAGATAGCGAGGCGAACGCGCAGCGTGTTTACAAATATAAAGTCACGAGAACGCGCCGGACCGTTTCGGGGAAAATGACGTCCGCATTAATAAGCCGGAAAAAATCACAAAAGGAACGAAATGAATACTGCCCACTACCGGTATATAAGGCCCGCGGCGCGAAAGACTTTCAGTTGCTCTAGTAGCCAGTCCGTAAACATGGAGACGAGCGCGAAACTGAGGAGCTGTTTGGCGATATTAAGACGATCTCGATGATCTGGGGGAGGACGCAATCGACGCCGGGCCGACCACAGCCCAGCGGAGTCCATCGCCGTCAGGCGCATAGTGTAGGGACCCGCATTCAGCGGGGCCGACCGACCGAGATAACGCCGACCGGGGCCGCCATTTAATCGAGCCGTACCGGTACGACGACCAGAGCTGCCAAACCCACCCGCGTACGGGCGAACCTGCGGCCCAAGGAACGGGCACAAAGCACCAGACGACCACCCGCCGGTCGCCCTCCGACCGACGAGAAGCAACGAGCAAGGGGAGGCACCACCAGGGTCCAGACCGGCCCTCCGCAGCGCCAGACCGCCCGACGGCCGCCAAGACAGCCCGAACGGCGCAACAACCACAACGGCCGCACGATGGTGCGGCGAGGAAGCCACAAGAGATACGCACCACCAGGGCCAGAAGACCACCCGCCCAGCCCCCCGCCGCCCCCGCCAACCCACCAGCGTGCGCAGCCACGACGCCCACCCTTGCTCCCTCACCACGGCCGACCCCTGGCCAACCAAGCCCATACCCCCCCTGACCACAGAGTTGCCACAAGCCCCGCCACCTCCCACCGCTAAGGACGTACTGTGGATTCGTTACCCACGGGGAGAGGATACAAGTGCCCCCCGCTCCTCCGTTACCCGCAACCGGAAGTTCGGGCCCGCGCCAGTGGGAGCCTTGTGGGTCCTGGGTTTGACCCACAAGGCAATCTCCGATCGTGCAGGCCGGTAAATTGTACAGGCAGCAATTAAAATACTGTTGAAGCGTAAATACATTTGTGTATTTTCCTCTCCAACGGGGGGGGGGGGGATGTGGGACGAGCGCGGATTCGTCACTAGCACTACGGCCCGGACGGCCACTAAGCACATGTTCAGGCGTGCGCTCCTGGGCCCAAGCGGTGGGGCAACCGAGCGGTGGGGCAGCCCCAGTGGAGGGACAGCCCCCACCGACCGCAATCGGGGTATAAATAGGGGACTCGAGCCGACTCGAGTCACAGTCCTGTCCGACTACTGTTCCCGACACGACCTCTCCTCCGAGACCCGCTTCACACGTTGGGTGCTCCAAAGACTTCCTCTCGTACAGAGAACGGGTGCTCCCGTTCTCACCTGGGCGCTCCCAGGGTACGGGCCTCCCCCAGCTGGGTGCTCCCGGTTGGCATTTACCCTGCCCTTTCCTGCCTCTGGGTCGGGCGCTCCCGACCCACCTACCGCCGTACGGACGACGGGCGCTCCCGTCTTCAAACAGGGCGCTCCCGGTGTACGGGCCGCCCAGTTTGGCGCACCCGACTCAGCTCTTGACCGACCCTGCCTACCCGCGAATCCGCGAGGCAGCCGTGCATCCGTATGCACGCGACTCCGCAAGGCAACCGTGCTTACGCGAATGTCCGCGAGTCCGTTCTTATGTCCGACCGCGCATCAACCCGGACAGTACACTCGGCTCGCGGCGAGACACACCACACACCACAATGAACTTCACGCCCCCCACAAACTGATATGGTAAATAGGGAATAATAGCTTTAGTGAAATGACAGTGTCTCCACGTTTTATCACCCTGGCCTGAGAGCGAATCCGAGCGAGGAAACGCGAACGTTACATGGCGCCCGAACAGGACCTATCCGTGAGACACTGGTTCGTTCTCTCCGCCTAGCCCATGACGAGTGGATCAATCGGCTATCAAAGGCCGAGGTAACGGCCGAGTTAGAGAAACTAGGATCGACCCTAGCGGCACACTCGACACCTCCGAGCCAGACTCCGTGATTTCGTGATCGCTAACCCGGAGTACGAATACCCCGCAAGGAAGACGACCGAAAATTACGATGGACGACGGGCCCCCGGAAAAATAGCCCCAAAAAACCCCCCCCCCGGGGGAAGGTCAGGATAAAAACCCCGGAAAATGGGGTTTTTCCCCCTTCACGGAAAAGACCCCTGGTTCCAAAAAAGAGTGGGGGAAATTTTCGCCGGGATAGGAAAACTCCGGAGACCAGCTCCTGTTGGGGGGGCCCGGGGGCTATCGAGGGGGCCCCCCATTTTCCCCGGGTTTTTCCCCGGAAAAAAGCCGAGGGGGTGGGGGAATCCGGGACGTTTTTTAAAGGGATTTTCCCCAAAACGTTTTTGCCCGGCGGACCGAAAACATTTTTCGCGAGAGACCCCGGGCGGTTTCAAAAAGGAAGACCCTTTTTTTACAAGTACGAAAAAAGCGCCCCTTTTCGGCAGCGACGAGCCGGAGGAACCCAAGGGGGGGGACCAGCCAAAAGGGTTGAAAATTTTGAGCCCGGATAAAATTTTAACTACATACGCCGGAGACACCCCCAGCCGGGGAGACTGCACCCCACGCGCCGCGGAATATAAAAGCTATGAAGACCCAAAACCGCGAGGGGAAAAATAGAGAGCAGGACTCGGCCCCTACCCCGTCGTTGCCGTAGGGACGATAACCGGGGGGGGTTTATGCTGGGCGGGAAACAGCGCGGACCCCACCCGGTTGGACGCAAAGGGCCCCGGCCCAGAAGTTCTGCCCCGATGGGAAAAGGAAAGGCGTCCCACCCCCGTTTCCCCCGCCCCCGGGGAAAAAACGCCGCAGGGGCCCGGGGGCGAAGCCGCCGCCACCCCGGGCCCCGCCCCCGTCCGAGTAACGTACAAGCCGCGGCCAAAAATCTCCCTCCCTACGACAAACCCCGCTATGCGGGCGTTGCGAGGTCTCCCCGTTTGCGGGCGGTGTCGTATTAAAAGGATACCTCCGAGCCAGTACGAAACAAAGCCCCATAGGCGGGGTAGGGGGGGGAGGTGTGTTGGGGCCCCGGGTGGGGGGCGTTTCAACGGACGGGGGGGGGTTTCGGGTGGGGGGGGGCTTCGCCCCCGGCCCCTGCGGGTTTCCCGGCGTCGGGTTTACAAAACGCGGGGGGGGACGCCCTCCCTTCCGCTCGGGAAAAGAAAATTTTGGGCCGGCCCTTTGCCCGCCAAAAGGGGGGTTTTCCGCGCTGTTTACAGCGCCAGCCCGCATACCCCCCGGGGTTATACGTCCCTACTG
>NW_027509356.1:0-40000 GCF_048541705.1 Temnothorax americanus
TTGATATATATATATATATATATATATATATATATATATATCTCGAGTATATTGTTTTTACTGCAGTCTGTTAGAGAACAGTACAGCGTACGGAGTGTTATTTTATTCTTAGCGCTTAGTTTTGTTATTATTGACTGTTGTTTGGAGTGTAATTTTATTAGTATTATTTATAGACATATGAGAAATTATATATAATACTCTCATTATGTCTAAATATACTTATATTCGGAAAATTCGGTCGGCAAAACGTATCTCTATGAAAAAGAGACTGCGTTTAGCACGACAAATTTTGAATAAGAAGTCTTTCATCAATGAAGAAAGAATTATCGAGAGAAGATCGGAAGTTCCAGGTACGTGTAATCAATTACATGCATGCGTCGATGAGAGAAATGTTGATGATGACACGTCGACATCGCAAACATTATCTTCTATGGATACATTTTTGCAATCTGTCGATGCATGCGTGACACAAAAATGTCAATCGATAGAAGATATTTTTAATGATAATGATTCAATGGGATCTCTATCAGACGTTCGTGAATATTGTATTACGAATGTGATGGAATGTGAAATCAAAGAATTCAGAATGCAAAACAGTATAATGGATGATATCGAACATGTCGAAAACGTTGAAAACGTCCAAGATATTGCACATGTCGAAGACGTTGATAACGTCCAAGATAATAACGCAGATGTCGAAGACATCAACGACGTCGAAGACGTTCATCAAGATATCGAAGACGTTGAAAATGTCGAAAATGTCAAAGATATTGAAAATTATGATTTGCATGTTGAACATGGGAACATTGACGCTGGAAGATTATGTTCTGCACAAATTGGTGGACGATGCTTCGTCGATTTCGGACATGTTTTTGCAGAGACTGTCCGCTCACTGGATCAATGAATGTCGTTTCACTGATCTTGTCATAACTAAAATAAAGCGTGTCGGTCTGAAAATCAAATTTATTGTAGAATGTCGAATGTGTCACTACAGAAGTAGCTTTTGGAGTGAACCGACAGACGACAGAAAATTAGATGTCAATAGAGGTATCGTAGCCGGTACTATATTGACAGGGATTGGTCACAAGCAGCTCGAAGAACTTCTTGCTGCTGTGGATGTTACATGCATGAGTAATAAAACATACATAAGTTTTCATAATGAAATGTCGGAAGCCTTTGCCGCCGCTGCGGAAGAAGAAATGCGCATGGCTGGAGAAGAGGAAAGACGTTTAGCAATTAAAAGAGGAGATGTTATTGATGGTGTTCCACATATACCCGTAATAACAGACGGCTCATGGATGAAGAGATCCTACCGCAGCGGTAGTTATGATTCTCCATCTGGAGCAGCTATTATTACGGGACATTATTTGCAAAAAGTTTTATTTGTTGGCGTTAGAAATAAATATTGCGTTATTTGCGCAAGAGCAGCAAAACTTTCTGGAGAAAACCGAAAGAACATAAATGTTTTAAAAATAGGGGAAATAATCAACAAGTGGAAAGCGATATAATCCTCGAAGGCTTCCGGCTTAGCTTAGAAATGCATGGATTAATTTATGATAGATATATCGGTGACGGAGATAGTAATGTAGCAAAAAAATTGAGAGATTTTCCACCGTACCCAAATATTGTTGTGGAGAAGATTGAATGCACGAATCATCTTCTCCGCAATCTGTGTAATAAAATTCGCGAAACGGGTAGTAGTGGTGGTAGAAATATCGCAAAATTAAAAAAAATCGTTACGAACAGCGTGATGAAAATTCGTAACGCTGTAGTAAAGGCTATAACGTATCGCCGCAATAGTAAAGCATCCTGGAAGCAAAAAGTCGCAAATTTAATAACAGATTTACAAAATGTACTGAGCCATGTATTTGGTGAGCATAAAGATTGCGCTTCCCTTCAATATTTTTGTACTGGCGAACGAAAAGAAGGTGAAATAAATCTTGTGCCCCAATTGCAAAAGGCAGGGTTATTTTTAAAATTAGAAATTGCAATGAAACGCGTTATAGACAATGCTAATAGTTTATTATATCAATTTACTAGTAATTCTGTGGAAAGTTGCAATGGAATTATTAGTAAATTTATTGGCGGTAAACGTATACATTTTGCGAGGAGAGGCTCTTATCAAACGCGCGTGAAAGCTTTTGTAGTACAATTTAATAGTAGGAAAGCATTGAGTTCTACTTGTCGTGTAATGAATAAAAAACCACCTGCATGTACAAATGTTGTAGAAAATCGAAATATTAAAAAAATTGAGACTTATCAAGAACGCACACACGCGGCAAAAGAATTAGGTCTCTCTGTTCGTACATCAAAATATTTTGCTAAAACATTTACGTCCGATAAAGATTACGGACCAAATGCGGAACGACCAGATATAGAAGGTTATATGTACGAACAGTTGAAATCTAATCATTATCGAATGCTAAAAGATCAGCAATGCAATAATGTTGTATTGGAATGTGCTACACGGGATCAGCATGAAAACCCGATGTGGCACAACGTACGGCGAAATCTTCTCACTGCTTCAAACTTTGCCAAAGTTTGTAGTAGAAGAGAAACAACTTCGTGTCAAAATCTTGTTAAAGCAATTTTGTACCCTCCTCAATTGACAAATGTGGCTGTTGAGTGGGGTAAAGAAAAAGAAATAGTGGCACGAGAGCAATTGCAGGTAGAGTTGGGAATAAAAATTAATGATTGTGGAATATTTATTGATGATAATATCCCATATCTTGCCCCAACGCCTGACGGCATTGTCGGAGACGATACTATCGTTGAGATAAAATGTCCTTACGCGGCGCGGCAAGTGTCTCCCACCGATGCAATGCTGAATAAGATTGCTTCCACTCGTACAATATTTGATAAAATAGATAATACTCAAATGAATCAAAGACACGCGTACTACTTCCAAGTGCAGGGACAACTCCACATAACGCAAAGAAAATATTGCATTTTTTGTGGACACCCTTTGGATTGAAGTACACGATTGTCGAGCGTGATGACAGATTTTGGGAAACAAAAATGTTATCGCTGCTTAAACGATTCTACGAGGACTGCTTGGTTCCTGAAATAATAGATAGTAGAGCAGCACGAAAAATGCCTATTCGGGAACCGCAGTATATCATCGAAGCACAAGAAGTAGCTAGAAAAAAAGATATAAAAGTAGAAAGTAGTATTGAAGCTAGCAAACAATTATTGTCGAACACTACTACCACTGTTGCTGTTCCAGAGCAAGATGACGATTGCATTATAACTGATTATTATATACGAGATCTAACTGAGGATGACATAAAAAGTCAAAAAAAAAAGTTAGATAATGTAATAACTTCTCTCCGCTTAGTGAAGGATAATATTTTGTCTATAACTAATAAATTAAATAATGAATCGTTAGATCTATTTTTACGCATTGTAAGAGAGACTTCTTGCTTTGAAACACAAAGTGTGTTATACTTACAATACCCGCACTTAATTGAAGCTAGTCGTAGCAATAAAAGCTTACAAATTATTGGCGGAACTTGCACAGATCATTGGCGATGTATTTATTTTGATGGCACCAAACTTCATGTGTACGACAGCCTATCTGGTACTACGTATGATAAATTGGCTGCTAAAGAGAAAGAATATATTCGCCTTCGTTATCCCACGATAACGAAATATGATATAATTTGTGAAAAAGTACAAATAAAACAACGGGATTCCATTTCTTGCGGAATTTATGCTGTGGCTTTTGCTACAACTGTAGCCTTGAAAGGAAATCCTTGTAATGAAAAATATTCTACTGACGTAAAATTCCCGAATTAATATTTTTCATTATTTAACACATCTTTGTAAGCTTTTATTGCTAAATATTGCTCAATAATTGTTAAATTAACATTTGTTAAATATTACTAAATAATTGTCATTGTATAGAACATATAGTAACATGTAATTGTTACTGTATCTCGCATGCAAATAAAAATTTCGGAGAGACGATAAAAGAATATTGGATGCGTTCTCACGGGAATGGGCGTTGGAGGGGCCCATTCTATATTTCATATATGTAATATTTATTATGACAATTATTTTATGTTATACTTTTGTTTTGAAAATAGTGCATTGCAAATCAAATCGCAATTTGAACTGAGGTGATTGCGTCGCAAAGTGTTAATATGAGATAAGTTTTTTTTGTTTTGCAATGTACTATTTTTAAAAATACATAATAACAGGAACATGAAACAAATTACAAAATACAAAACCAAAGTTGCATGTAAAATAACAAAAAATATTTTATAAAGTATACTTCCCATAATATGGTTGAGGTCACTTTGCGACGCAATCATTTAACTTATAGTTTAAATTGCGATCCACTCGAATTATTAATTCGCGTTGTTTATTTACATAATTTTATTGTTTTTTTCCAGATTTATAAATTAATAAAATATTTTATTGTTATTATAATTAGTCTATGCACGCAGCATAGAGTTGCTTATTGTTGTAGGTGGAGTCGCCATATTTAAAAGGCGGAACACTTTAAATGGAGAGGCGTGGATACTAGAGTCCCTTTATAAGAGTCTGGACAGACTGGTCCTTATTTTCATTGGACGTGCAACACCATGGCGGAACCAATCACGAGCGGTAAAATAACGAGCCTTAGGAGCCTCTCTCAGGGTGCGTATTATGGAACTTTTCGAAATGGATTCCGATCGGAATTGTTATTTCCTACATTTCTATTGTATTTTTAGGAAAAACTGTCATGCATTTATCTATATATACATCTCGTAATTTTCTCTATCAATAAATTATTGTATACTATTATAATTTATTTTATTGAAATATTTTTTTCAGGTATTTTAAAGTTTTGGTTATCTTATCTCTATCAAGTCAAAATAAAAATATAGACAAACTCACACTTTCTCACAGCTTCTGTAGAATTCTCTCACGATATCACAACAATACAACGATTACGTGTAGTCATCGACGCCATAGTATTTTTCTTCCATCTAGGGCGTCTAGAATAGAGTCCCTATATACGTGACATTCACGCCATGTTGTTGCACTCCCAAAGTCTGTCCAGACTCTTATAAAGAGACTCTAGTGGATACTAGAGACCCTCTAATCAGAGTCTAGACATCAGGGAGCACGCTCTGATTGGTCCGCCATTTTTCTGCAATTCGCGCCGGTTTTATGAAATCTCTATTGCTATGAAATATAAAAACTTATTAATTATTAATAAAAATACATTGAAATTTTAATTTAAAACGTTTTAAAATATTACGAGAGAAAGAGAGAGAGAGAGAAAAAGAGAGAATGAATGAGTTGAAAGTAGAAACTTTGATAGTAATTAACAGTAATAAATTAATATTTAAAGAAAATATAGTAAAAAAAAAGTAATAAGAAAATAGGTAATAAATAACACAAATATATATATATATATATAAACAGCATATAAAAAATATTTATTGTTATAAAAAAACCGAAAATGGTTGGTACAGCGTGTGGTTTCAATTTTCTTTTATTATCAATTCTGTTCGGCTCCCACATTTCAGGAGCAAAATGCACCTATAAAAAGAGGTTAATAAAATATAACTATCAAAGAATAAATAACTTTATTTTATAAATAATGTTTAATATTTTAGTTTAATATGCCAATAAAAATAAACAGATTATATTAAAGTACAAAAACATGCTTCTCATTCATAGAAAACAATATTATATTTTAATACAAAATCATGCTTCTCATTCATAGAAAACAAGATTATATTTTAATAAAAAACCATGCTTCTCATTCATAGAAAACAAAAAAGCAATAGAAGAATAGCAAGATTAATGTTAATGTTTAAGTATTTGAATTAAAAGTAATGTAACTTGATTTCATGTACTTTTATATATATATAACCTGTATTTTATGGCTTTCCTTTTTTATAAAAATATTAATTTAATGGTATATACTATTTCTTTATACATTTTTTAATTAAATGATAAAATATTTAAATAAACTATTATAAATTAAATGAATAAAAAAATAATTTACCTCGCACAAGTAAGAACTATTTGTTGGCGTCCAATTTGGACGATTCATATTTTTAACTCATTGCTCTCGACGATGCTTATCTCTTGGGAATATCTTCATGATATAGCCCTTTGCAGAGCTATTGTTACAAAATTCTGCGGCACATCCACCCATTATTACAATTTACTCTACTTGACCCAGTACACGCAGTATAAGCAGGTTAGGAGGCATTAACGAAGAGAGTGAGGTAGCACATATCTCTCTCTCTCTCAGGATTTTGCAGAAAAATGTCGGACAACCTAACTTAACCTTCTGGGTTGCGTTCCAAAATTCACTCTGGGTAACTAAAATCTATAGTTTACGTCACGTACACCGTAGCATTTTAGTTAACTAGAGTGAATTTTGGAACGCAGCCCTGATGTCCAGACTCTGATTAGAGGGTCTCTAAGTCAGCCGACGCGCTAACGCATATGAACGCATATGGCTATGCTTATGTATGCGCTCTTCTACCCGCCCGAAGCTGGCCGAGCCGCGCCGAGTCGCCGCCGAGCGCCCAGTGCACACGTACACGGCTCCGTCAGCCGTGTGCGTGTCCCCACCAGGCAAACAGCACCATTGGCACCTCTGAACACAGCCCTTGTCAGTATGTTACCACGGAAATTCCCCATAAGCTGCTCTTACTAGTGAGAATTGTTTGTCCCAAAGTTTAGCCTAATTACGTAATGAATCTCATTAAAATTAGACTCATTTTAAGGGGACTAGGCAAGGTTAAAATTTTGAAAAAATCGATTTTCGGTTTTTTGCATATTCCGATACTGTGATTCTTTAGAAATATCTTCCTGATAACGAGCGAGTACTGAGTGAGAGAGACAGAGAGCAGAGCGTACGTTGGCAGTGGCCAATAAGAGAGCGTAATGGCGAGAGCCAATGAGCGAGCGAGCGTGATGGTGTGAGTGAGAGCGAGAGAGAGGAGTTGCGAGGGTGGGCAGTGAGACACGGGAGCTCGAGCGAGACGGTTGAGCGTAGGGCTGAGGCCAAGATACCGAGCGTAAGCGTACGATAGCGAGAACCCCCTGTGTAATTGAACAGATTATTAAAGCCTATTATTAAACTACCCGAGAGTATCTTATTCCACGAGCCGCGGCGACATCCTGAGCACTGAGAGTGAAGAGATCGTGTCTGGGCGAATCGACCAACGAGCCCGTTTGGACAGACAGAGATTATCGAGAGAATATCGTTATCATTCCCGTTTGTTTTTTTGAAAAATTCGCAAAATTGAGGTCAGGAGAGCGTAAAACGTAATGTGGCGCGCGGCCGGCCGAACGCAGATATTCGCGCGGTTGGTCCCGACCAAACGGTCTGAGCATTATTCTAATTTCTAACGTTCTCTATGCAATATGTAGAATTAAGTTTTAATTTGTAACGACGCATTTTAAAGACGACCTAATAATAAAGTCGAAACGTTTCTGTTTCTAATAATTGTATATATTGCGGTTGACACAAAGAATAATAAACACGCACATCTAGCTCGGCTTACATGCTCTATTCTGTTTATTATTTTGTTTTTAATTTTTACCTCGTTTAAAGTTTATACATAATCGACTCCCAGAGAGGTTGTGCTAATGTATTGAAAGTTTGTCGTATTACAATCGCTTTATTACAAAAATGTCTTCGTCAGAGAGCGGAAAAAAGAAATCGGCGCCGTATGTCCGTCCAGGGCGACCGCGTAAAAAACGCTTCCAAGGCAATCAGATAGTGAATAAAAATTACGAGAAATTGGACGATAATCCGGGGCCATTCACTGCGTCGAAGAGGAAATTTTTGAACCGCGTGAGTACGACCGTTCTAACATAAATATTGTACCGAAACTTTGAATGCGATTTTCTCGAAACTACATTTTTTGATGATTTTACCACGATATCTCGAGAACCGATAGAGATATCAACTTGAAATTTATACAGGAATTGTAAAACACTATGACGCATGAATTATACCTAAAATCAGATTGAAAAAAAATATTGCTACAATTTTATAATAACAAATAACTCGAATTTTTACAAATTTTTTGTTTTTTGGACGCCATTTTGTTAATTTTATTTTTATTTTTAATTTTTTAGGTATAATCGATAAAGAGAAGCCTAAGGAGAAGAAATATTCTTAGAATTTGCCAAAATCTTTATCCGTTCGACTGGAATCGTGGTAAAACCGTGGATTCGACAGTTTTCCTTATTACATTGGGACGCCGATATTATTGATCTGGGAACGACTTTCTATGGATTTTTTTATTTTATAATGTTATAATTAATACCCTAAACAATAAAAAAGTTTTATATTCATTCGCGGCCTTGTTATAAACCATTAAACACGAGCCAATTTTTGCATTTTTAACCTTGCCTAGTCCCCTTAATCAGTAAGATCAGCCGCAAGTTGGTACAGAGCCGGATTTTGCATTTTGGCTCTTAAAAATTTATTATAAATAAAATACGGCCTCGCAGCTGACCCAACCTGACCCGTGTCTAGCTGCGCGTTTCCCCACATTTATTATAAATTTTATTTTGATCCTTTTTTCAAAATCCGGCTCTGTACCAGCTTGCGGCTGATCTTACTGATTAAAACGAGCATAAGTAAAATGAGATTCGTTAATTAATTAGGCTAAACTTTGGGAAAAGCGAATCCGTAATTCCCGACCGGCCGACAGAGGTCTCCACTCTTACTCCTGTCGACCCTTAACCCTTTTTGGTCACACTGGGTAAAATACACCCCAGCGTTTTTTGGGGTGTTTTCGACAAGTAGTCGGATTTCTAATCGGCTCGAGCAGTGGTACTCAATCAGTTCATTTCGAAAAATCCCCTAGACTAATCTTTGCTGTCTCAGCACTCGGATTACGGATTACTGCGTTGCGTTGTGAGGAGCAAGTCGCAATTGTTCTCTCTGAAAGTTGAGTTCGTTGAGTTTTAATCAAAGCAGAGAAATAGGTACGTATTATTGTTCTAATGATTAACACTTTATTTTCTTTGAAATATACATTAAATAATAGAAGTATATGTACATACACGTTTCACTGACAGAAATCCCGAAAAACGAATTGTTAACCTCACTAACCTCTAACTTCACTTAACCTCACTACATTGATTGTTAATATGTAATTTAATTAAAGCAATATTTTTTTTAAGCAGCTTGAAGACTTACAAGTCTTTTGAAATGGATGCGAGTGAGGACAGATCCATTGTGAGCAGGACTTTACGTCTATATATATATAGATAATTGTTGCATCCGCGCTGCGAACGTCGCCCGGTATTTCCAGTCGTTCCTTGGTAACGGGTGTTGCCATGTAAACAACGCCTGTCAGATTCCCGCGAGATTCGTTTTCAGACGGACGTATCTTTTAACAATCGAGCCTGTATATTGTGAATAATAAATGACTCCTTTCCTCTCCCGATAAAGTGTTTCCTTCATTTCCGCGAGCCGCAAGCGATTACGCAAGTGCGCGAGTGAACGAGCGGAGAGAAACTCCACCGGAGTGCAACAATTATATATATAACATATATATTGGATATTTTATCGATCACAAAGTACTTATTTTACATTGAAATACCTTTATCTGTAGCAATCTTTATAGCACTGAAATAGAGTTAAGTGTATACCGAATTCGTTATTATCGAACCGAGTTGAACGATACTGGAAGAGAGTATCAGTTTCTGATGAATAACTATGTATAAACATGGCTCTGATCTTTTGATCTTATCACGATAAATTGGGCTTCGGTCCGACACCTCCTGCGAGTCTGTATACGAGTGAAGCTACTCCCATGGCTAGTTTGCCAACATCCGATGAATTTTCACATTCCGCATAAATCCGCACGATATCTTCAGTTCCAGAAGGCCTAAAAAGAAAGTTAATTGATTTCCTCGACCGTGATAATTTTATATGTTTATAATTAGAAATTGGAAAGGCTGTGAGTGTCACACGCGGTTCTCTGTGCGTAATATCAGAATCACTGATTTATTACTTATTACGTTTTACATCCATCTATCCGTACGTTTTGGCTCAAGTTTGAGCCATCTCTTCAGCTGTATAATATTAATAATAACATTCTCCGTTCCACAGTGGTGAGTTTCATGATTCGAGATTTCAGTAACAAAATTGACTTAGACTAAGAGATCCATGTCTGTAAAAGTAATTTCATTATTACTATAGATATCGTTATAAAATCAGATAACTCACCAAGTAGTCTAAGAACGAGAACATCGAAACATAAAACCAATCGAAGTAAATATAAAATTATGGTATTATATCAAATAAATTTTCTACGAAGAGATCAAAATATGTTGTCGACACGACGCACAACAATGATATGATTAGATATTACAACCGTGACCCCCGTCTGACTCTCACAGCCTTTCCAATTTTTAATTTTAATTTCGAGGGTCCTTTAACTTAATTTTTATTATATGTTTATGACCTTTCAATAAGCATTTAATAAACGAAAAATACTTTGAAAGTCTCCGCAGTTTTGTAGGTACATCAAAATACAAAGATATATCATACCTAACAAATGATCGACCTCTTGAATATTTCGAGACGATCTTATCGATCTCTTCTTGCAAACCAACGGGAGTCAAACAATGTCTTTCCGCATTCGTTGTTGTTATAAGGTTTCGGTCTTTTACTCTGACTTTGAGTTGCTTATTTGGGAGATCATTGTAACTTCTTTCCCACTCGATAACGTTCCAGCCCTTGGCGTGCAATATAGTCTCGACTAGCAGCATGTCGCTCAACGCGTCGCCGACCGTTTCATTGATCAAATCGATTACATCCCTCAATTTTGCAGAGGCCACTCTTTGAGCTGCTAAAAGCGTTTTGTTTTTAGCGTGATTCTTGATGGTTTCTTTAGCAATATCCTTGAAGATGACAGTTCCATGTCCGTTTGCTTCGAAGTAGATTCCAATGTCGAATTCCAGTGCTTTCTTGTGCAAATGCTTCACGCCAGTTGGCACGCACACCACTGGGACTCTCAATACGTTCGAAATATAATTGGTTGAACCACCATTGGCATATGCGGTTTGCACCAGGCCCAATTGTAAGGCTAAACCACTCGTTTCCAATAGTTCCTTGAAATAGGCGGCTACTAACGTCGCTATTCGGTCCCCGTCCAAAAGATGAAACTTATTAGCTCTATCTATGTAGAAATATACAACTCTATCGGCGTCCCCGTCTATGCTAACGCATCTGACATTTGTCTCAGATGGGATATTCAAAGGCAATGCTTGTTGCACTTTTACGTAATCCGCGCCACACATATGATTCAAGTTCCCGCTTCCGTCGTTAAATAACCTGATATTTAGCACGCCCTCCAAGGATCTCTGAAACTCCTTTGCTGCAATAGCGCCGACGCCATTTGCCGCATCCAACTGCAATACGTTCGTGTACATTCCGTTGTTTGTCTCAGCACCTCGTATGCTTTTAAATACTGCTGCTAGCTTCGAATAGTAGCCTTGCAGCGTGGGATTGCCGTAAGCACCGTTAGTGTTCGTGCATACCACGACGTAATGTAACTGCGGAGTCGTAATCAGTCCTAAATCTGTAACGTTGCCGTATAAAGCTCTGATTCCTGCCAGTGCAGCGTTCAACAGGATGAGACTGCTTCTACGAGTATCCCTTCCTATTATCACCGTGGCTGGCACCACTAAGTCAATATTTTCGTTTGTGGATATATGTGTCAGCATTGATATCAATTCATTGTTTTGCACGTTAGCTAAATTCGTCGCTATCGTTTCCCAAGAAGCCTCAAGCATTTCGCCAGCTGGGTCAACGAGTTTGATGCCATTATCAGGCTCCAAATTATGGCTTGCGGTAATCATTAAACCTATGGCAGCTATAAAAAAATTATTCATAAAATGAATAAAAAGACTTAAAGTTTCAATATTAAATATTATACAGGTTGGTCCTTGGATTAAACGGCCAAACTTTAAATGAGTTTAGGATCTTAAAAATTTTCCTCTGAAGGTATACTCCTCGCAAACGCTTTGTTCAAAAGATATTGATTTCTAAAGTTACAGAATTAGTAGGAATAAATAATTTCAAAATAATGTAGGTTTATTCTTGAGACACGGTGGAGACCCCACGCGGCAAGCGTAATCTACGACTCGTAAAATCCATATTACGGCCAAAATAATGAGAAAATCGCACTTAACTGCGATATTCGTAATCAGCAGCATCGCTTTCACTGCTACAAAGCGATTTTTTTGGAAAAATGGTCAAAATAAATTTTTGAGTTTTTATCTCCACCGTGTCTCGATCAGCTGCTCCTGTCGACCCTTAATGATAATCAAAATAAAAATAATTATACCTCCAGAGAAAAATTTTTGTTTGTTTTAAGATCCTAGGCTGCGTTCGAGAACCACGCTCTTAACGCTCGAGCGTCGTTCTATCTTTGTTACTTACAGAAAATTGAACAAGGACAGAGCACACTCTTTACGCTAAGAGTATGGTTTTGGAACACAGCCCTAAATTCAATTTCAAGTTTAGCTGTTTAACATTCTGTATATCATGTTACGCTATGTCCCTCACCTCTCTTTGCTTTGGATCGTAATACAGCTAGGAGGCCCATTCTATATAAGACATGCTCCAAGATATCCGACCTAAAATTGACATGTAAAAATCGTGTTAAACATACAAGATACTTTCTTGTTCACTTTGTATTATGTATAATTGAGGAATAAAATAGAGAGTTTTGTGCAAAACTCTCAACGAAAGATTTTGGTGAGTTGAATAATAAATGTACTTCAATATTGTTTTATATGTGGTGGAATCAACAAGTGTCTATGATTCCGGAAAAACTCGCGCTTACTTGGTTCTAAAGCCAGCAGTACCATATTCAATACGTTCGTCGTGTTTCCGATTGTACTCCGCGTTCACGACATCTCGAAAATAACTCTGTTCCATTATATGTCAACACGCTTCGACAGATGACAAGATTGCCCTTAGAAGTGACAGTGGTATGTATGTACCACGTGGTACCACGTGAGAACCGTTCTGCCATGTGCACTCGCATGTAGGATCTGTTCCGATATTCACAAGGCCAGAGAGAAACCTGAGAGAGGCCATCCCGGCATTTTCCGTCAATTTTTCTGTGACGCATTTTCCGACGCGCCGCCTGAGAAAGTGCGCATCAACTACGTCGTTTCGCTCGGTAACCGCACATGGTTTGCGTCCGTGCTAATGGTTCGTGTCCGAACTAGCCAGAGAGGGGGAGATATGCTGCGGCCGCGGCGGCCGCGCTCGGCCGGCCCCGGCGCTCGCCGCTCGGCAAGCTTCGAGCGAGGAGAGAAGGACAGACATACGATTTATTTACTGTCTCCGGTCTCGGTTGTCTCCGTCTATGACGTAGCTGCTTCGCCGGCTATGCGACGTTGCCACGCATTTCGGGTATCGCGTAGGTACGGTGTCTCGCCGAGTGCCGAATCTCGAGTTGGCAAAACGACGAGATGCGCTACGTTACACATTTATAAATATATATATATATATATATATATATATATATATATATATATATATATATATATATATATATATATATATATATATATATATATATATATATATATATATATATATATATATATATATACACACGTAAATGTCATTTTATACTTAAAATATTTATTTTTTGTTACAGCCTGAAACGTTAAGCTCGTTGATGCGGGCGGTATCATGATGTAAATATAACATCATGGGCGGTATATAACGCGATGCGAGGGAGAGGCAGAGGCAGAGGCAGTGGCAGTGGCAGTGGCAGTGGCAGTGGCAGTGGCAGTGGCAGTGGCAGTGGCAGTGGCAGTGGCAGTGGCAGTGGCAGTGGCAGTGGCAGTGGCAGTGGCAGTGGCAGTGGCAGTGGCAGTGGCAGTGGCAGTGGCAGTGGCAGTGGCAGTGGCAGTGGCAGTGGCAGTGGCAGTGGCAGTGGCAGTGGCAGTGGCAGTGGCAGTGGCAGTGGCAGTGGCGTGGCAGAGGTGGAGGTAGAGGAAGAGGAAGAGGCAGAGGCAGAGGCGAAGCTGGAGAAGAGAAAAAAATCACGGGAATTCGAATTCATTATTATGAGAAATAACCCTGGTAACCATCTCCGATAGAAAACGATAAAAAAATTTCTTATCGTTTTTAATACGGTTAGTGAATCATTTATTTACGGTACTCTATCAGAAACTCACGTTACAAAATACTTGGGATCCTATCGTAAATGTCTTATCAGCTATACATCAGTTTCTATCGTTTTTAATATGGTTAGTGAATCGTTTATTTACGGTATTCTATCAGAAACTCACGTTACAAAATACTTGGAATCTTATCGTAAATGTCTTCTCAGCTGCACATCAGTTTCTATCATTTTTAATATGGTTAGTGAATCGTTTATTTACGGTACTCTATCAGAAACTCACGTTACAAAATACTTGGAATCCTATCGTAAATATCTTATCAGCTATATATCAGTTTCTATTGTTTTTAATATAATTAGTGAATCATTTATTTACGGTATTTTATCAGAAACTCACGTTGCAAAATACTTGGGATTCTATCGGAAATTTCTTATTACCTTTATATCGGTCTCAATCAGTTTTTAACATAATTGAAGTTTCGTTTATTCACGATACTCTATAAAAAATTCTCGATACAATACACATGGGCTTGCATCCTAAATTTCTTATTAGTGGTGCATCGGTTTTTATAATTTTTAATGGTATTAAAGTATCTATAATTGTCTTTTTAATATGGTTAATAGTGAACCGTTTATTTACGATGCCCTGTCAGAAAAAAATTGGAAAAATTTGAAATTTCTTAGCTATATATCAGTCAGAACATCTTTAGATGTTTGCTACTCTGCATGCCACCGGATTATAACCGTGTAAAAGAAAAATAAACCGTATCAGAGATCTTTCTATGATAAAGAAAGAACTGCATTTTTTTTTTTTTTTGAAATAATTAAGCTTCCATCTTTGCGACAACAGCACCAGGAAGCTAAGGGCCAAAATTTTCACGGTTATTAGAGAAATAAAAACAACATTTACATTAGAAACGTCTTATTTAAAATTGCACTAAAATACAAATAAAATATTTTATTATTTTAATCTTAATAACAAATCATACACACACATAAAAATACTTCGACGAACTTTGTTTTCGAAGATGATAAGTTGTATGTCGGAAAATCCTGATAAGAAACGATAGATGTGTCGGTTCGGTTAAGTCGTATAAATATCGACGAGATGTCTATCGTTTTAACCTTATAAAAACATATGCAAAGTAGAAGGTTTTCAAACGATTCAATTTATATCATTAATATACGATAGAAAACGAACCGATTTGCTGCCGTACAGAAGATGATAAGTTGTACGTCGGAAAATCTTGATAAGAAACGATAGATGTGTCGGTTCGGTTAAGTCGTATAAATATCGACGAGATGTCTATCGTTTTAACCTTATAAAAACATATGCAAAGTAGAAGGTTTTCAAACGATTCAATTTATATCATTAATATACGATAGAAAACGAACCGATTTGCTGCCGTACAGAAAATGATAAGTTGTATGTCGGAAAATCCTGATAAGAAACGATAGATGTATCGGTTCGGTTAAATCGTATAAATATCGACGAGATGTCTATCGTTTTAACTTTATACAAACATATACAAAGTAGAAGGTTTTCAAACGATTCAATTTATATCATTAATATACGATAGAAAACGAACCGATTTGCTGCCATAAAGAAGATGATAAGTTGTATGTCAGAAAATCCTGATAAGAAACGATAGATGTATCGGTTCGGTTAAGTCATATAAATATCGATAAGATGTCTATCATTTTATTCTTATATATCCGTATTAATGCATACGGTAAAATTATTACCATAAATAACGATACATATTATATCGTGTATATACGATTGATTCAGATGGGCAATAATTGTACATATAGAAAACGATTCATAACTATAAAATTTGTATAGTTATTTTCTTATTCGGACTTAAAACGATAGAAACCGATTCGATTTGATTAATGTTTTATCTGTCTTCTAAATATGCAACGATAGAACCGATAAGATACGATTAAAAACGATACAGATATAGCCGTTTTTAATCGTTTTCTATCGGATATGGTTACCAGGGAACTTTTATATCATACGTACTTCTTTTAATTTTTGCTTTGAAATAAAATAACAATATTAATATACCTACATATAGGTAATATATTTTATTTATGCGTAGCTGTTCCTCTGACTCCTAAAAAATCCTTTCCTTCCTTAATTAATAAAAATATAGTATTACGTTAACAAATAATTTTTATGTTAATAAATATTTATTTTGTTTTATTTACAATTTTTATATTTATAACTTATATATACAATATATATATATATATATATATATATATATATACATATACATATATATATGTTTTTGGTACTATTTAGGGACATTTTTCAACACACATATATTTTGAGGACATATGGTACTTTCGAGGACTGTTCTCATTATTTTTTTTCAATTTGGTATATTTTGAGGACTGTCCTTAAAATTGCAAGTTTTTTAGTTGGTAAAAATCAAGAACATAAAATTTGCCAAGAAAAAAGTCCTTATAATAGACCAAATACATTTTAATATTAAGATGTATTTGGTATATTTTAAGAACGCAAAATGTGCCAAATACTTTTGCTACTTTAATAGTGTTTACTTTATTTTCACCAAGTCAAAGCAAAGAAAATGAATTCTATCAACAGTAAACCTGCAAGAAAACTAAATTATATAATAATTCAATCTTTATATTAATTTGCTAATATATGTCCTCGAAATATATATGTGCATATGTCTGTATTTCCTACTTTTATATTTCTAAATCACCTCTATAAGAATACGAAAAATTGTATTGAAAATATTTAATAAACAGATATAAAATGAACAGGAAAATCAAGAGATTATTGTATTAGTGTATTACATAACCTGGTTTAAATTATTAGTATATGTCCTCAATATATACCAACCGTGTATTTTTTTATTTTACACTCATTTTTATTGTTCTAATCAGTATTAAGTTATAAAAGTTTACTAAAAATTACAAAAATTTATTAAAAATTATCAAAAAGGAGTGATTGTATAAAAATAAAGCTTATCGTATTACAAACTACGTTTTAATTTATTAATCTATCTTTAAGATGTACAAGCCGTATATTCTTTAACTATATATATATGTTTCTTTAATTATCATTGATATACAAACAAATAAACTAAAAATAATTAATGAAAAAAAACTGCACAAAAAACGTAAGAAATATATATATATCATATTATAATATAAATTAAATAAAAATAGGCTCTCCTAAATAATCAAGTAAGGAAGTATAGGCAATAGGAGCTAAGCGCTGTAAATAATGCGCAATCAAATTATCGTAACAATATATATTATAATAAAACGGACGTTTCGACACTTTTTTTGTGTCTTCTTCAGCGTTAATACATAAATTCGACGACGTTGATCTGTGAGAGACAGTCAAGCGCAATCAAAATTTACAACGGTAAAACATAAAAGCTGAATAAAACCGGAGCAGTAAACGCGTGAACCATAAGGTGTAAATTGAAAATAAAAGCTATGAGCCACACAGGTGCAGTCAACAAGTAAAAACAAAAGATGTAACTCAAAATAAAATTCATAATAAACTGTAAGTCAGGCGCAGTCAACGGATAGAACTAGAAATGTAAGATGAAAACCATACAAACGTTCGGCAGACTATATAGTTATGCCTGACTTACAGTTTATTATAAATTTTATTTTGAGTTACATCTTTTGTTTTTACTTGTTGACTGCACCTGTATGGCTCATAGCTTAGCCTTAAGAAATTGTTCAATCACTTGAGGAGAATAATTGACTGTTACTACGTTTACGCGTGAGCGTTACTTCTGTAGTAACTTACGATAATTCCTTCGCGTAAACAGGATTTTGTAGTAACTTACGATAATTTACTCCGCGTAAACGGGAAAATTATCGTAAGTTACTACAGAAGTAACGCTCGCGTAAACGTAGTATGTGATTGGTCAATTTCTTAGGGTTTAGGGCTTAAAACACCTATTGTAGACGGGCACTAAAAGGCCGGTATTCATAATCAGATCTTATTTCAAGACCGTCTTAAGTAATATCTTAAGATGCTAATACGGCTCTGTGATTGGTTAATGACATCTTAAGATTGTACTTATAATGGTCTTAAATATAAGAACCGACTATGAATACCGGCCTAAGGGTCAAAGCACATAATTCCCATATCACACTAGCGATTGGCGATTGCGTCTGCGTTTGCGTCTACGTCTTTTGACCAATCAGAACGGAAATCGCGAATCGCAATCGCTAGCAGCTTTCTGATTGGTCAAGAGACGTAAACGCAAACGTAGATGCAGGCTGCGGTCCACTTGACGCTACAAATGCTTCGAAGCATTCCTCTTCCCTTTTCTTTCAACGAAGAAAGAAGGAGAAGAAGAACGCTCCAAAGCATTTTTAGCGTCAAGTGGACCGCAGCCTCAATCGCCAATCGCTAGTGTGATACGGGCATAACATGACGTAGCGATATATGACGGTCAATAGACCTCGACCTGACAAATCAGGATACGCCAAAGCTTGTGCGTTACTTACGTCCACGACCACGACTATCATATGTGCTTTGGCTCTAACTCATTATGCTGTCATTATGTGCTCATAACGACAGTTGCGCAGGTATACTATATAAAAAAGCTACGCAGCTGTCGTTATGAGCACATAACGACGCATAACGAGTTATAGAATCGCACTACTGGTCTGTCGAGGCCATAAGACATAACAGTAAGGATTCGACCAATCGCGTTGCTCAAATCTTACGGCTACGGTTACAGACGGCCGTAACCTTACTGTTTTACGGAAAGTGTGTGTGGCCAGCATAAACATGTAAACTCTGCTGAATAGATTGAATTTGATGCCAGATTGTACATACATAAGCGAGGAGCACACATGGTATAAATACAAGGGTATGCTCATCCCGTGGACACCCACTGCGCAGTCAAAGTGTGACGTCACACTCAGCTAGAATCTGATTGGACCCATTGGACCACAATTAAATATGGCCCTAGTGCTTCGACACACTTAGGTATTAAAACATGCGAGCTACCAATTGTCAATGATCTAGATTGGTTACAATTTATTTCCCGAGAGAAATGCATGTACCCATCGTCTGATCTTTTAAAAGCTGCACATATTATGAACACAGAATTCTCCAAGTATCACGGTTCAAAGCTTAGTAAAGACAAATTCATCTTCAAGAAACTTACGGATAAAATAGAAATTGCATTAAAACCTATCGAACTGCCAAGAGAGGTCTTGCTATGTCTTGTTAGGACAAGAACCTACATTAGGGTACGCGAAATTAATCGAACCATTGCTGTACAAAATAGATTTAAGAATAAGAAAAAGAAGTTAACCAAATTTACGAATAATAAATCTTTTTCATAGCATCTTTATATATGTTGTTATTATTATTGTTGTCATTTAATCCCTATAAAGTGATATGAGGAGGAAAGCTGTCAAACAAAGTAAAAAAAATATTAACATTTTTATATATTTGTTTTGTAAACTTTTCTATATTTATTAAGTTTATAATGTTTATTTATATTATATTTTATTACAGAGTATTTATTAATTCATAAACTATTACTTTACAACAGATTTTTTCCCTGCAAACTTGAAATTAAAATAATATATCTGACGAGAATGCCGCTAACATAAGCTGTTTGGAAACAGCAGTTTTAAATTTACCGCTTATCTGTGACGTCACACTTCGACAATTCTGATTGGTCGCGTGCGCAAGAGCATACCCTTGTATTTATACCACGGGAGCACATACTTTTGCATAAAGGCCAGTTTCCACGCAATGATTAGTGGCGCCAATCGACTAACATCAATAAAAATGCAAGTGTAAACACTTGATATAAACTGGCGCTAGTAATGTGGCGTTTACAGGCGGTTATTGGCCAAAGCATATAACTTCAAAATTTGAGGTTATATGCTTGCTGTCATTTAAGGCCTTGGCACATAGAAAAACTTAAGCAGTAAAACTCAACCAGTAAGCAAATCAGCCAATCACAGTCAAGAACTTAAGGCACGGCCCTAAGCGGTAGCGAATCCATACTGTTGATTTCTTACTGCTTAAAGTTTTATTGCTTAAGTTTTTCTATGTGCCAAGGCCCTTACTGTGTGTTTAACAAATGTTAAATATTTTCCATATTATACGCCAATCACTGTGAAAATACTTGTGAGTTTGCTAGTCGGTTTCTGGCGCCAATATGAATGCCAGTCAGTTGGCGCCACTAATCATTGCGTGTGTAAACTGGCCTTTACACATAATGCGTAAGCATAAGAAAATTGATTGGTCTATATACATGTGCATAAGGAAATAAACTAATCAAGGTCATCGCACACAAACTTGCATAAGCTACATAAGCATAGCATAAGACCGCTGGACCAATGAGCATCTTACGCAAATCAATATGGCGACTTTATGTTGGATGCTCATTGGTTTAGTGGTCTTATGTTACGCTTATGCTAAGCTACGCAATTTTGTGTGCGATGGCCTTCAATTTTCTTATGGTTATGCATTATGTGTTATGCAAAAGTCTGTGTTTTCCG
This sequence comes from Temnothorax americanus, assembly GCF_048541705.1. Taxonomy (NCBI): domain Eukaryota; kingdom Metazoa; phylum Arthropoda; class Insecta; order Hymenoptera; family Formicidae; genus Temnothorax; species Temnothorax americanus. Next base: position 20,673 of record NW_027509356.1, read on the forward strand.
CTATAAACCACACATCATGATGTAAATTATACAAGATGTGTTTATGCGTATGCAACATTTCTAACGGCCAATGAGAAATGATGTAAGACACCGCCATTGCGACAATTTGAATTAATTTTTTCGGGAAACGTTTTTATAAGTCTCTATTGAGTGTGATGTTATATGTTCAAATGATCTGTCGAATTTCTTTTTTTTTTTTTTTTTTTAAGGACTCAGAGATCAAAAGACAAATATGTTAGTCACTTACAATTAGTATAACTTTTGATCTAAACACTTAAATATTGCCATATCTGGCATTTGTGCAGAACTGTAAGAAATTTCTTTCGAGTATAAGCGCATTATATATTTTTACATCATGCTGCAGACGCAACAGCATGTGTTTTCTTTATACTAATTGATTTATCTCATTTTAATTTTTATTTTTCTCAATATATATTTTAATATTTTGATAAACTGCGCATATGTTGATTATTAAAGATCCAGCAGCCAATAAGTCAGGTTACTATGGCCGCTATGGCCTCGTTTACACCAATCACTTGATACATGTTTTAAATAGTAAATAACTAGTAAATTAGTTTGATTGGTCATTATTGGCTAATCAAATATACTATTTGATATGCATATCAAGAGATCGGTGTAAACTAGGCTTATGACCCATCAAATTAATGCACTACTGTATATACATACACCATTCGATTTTAATATTCTCATTGTAAAAACCTGAATATTTCTCAAAAAAAGATATGCTTGATACATTGTATAGAATGTAGATTTCAATATTAGACGTTAAGAAACATTATTTGCAGTGAGGTGAGAAAGTTTAAAGATTGAGAAAAATGTACATGAGTAAAATAGAATAGTTTTTGCAGCGTTCGTCACAGAATCATGCACATATCGGAGCATAATTTAAAAGCAGTAAATATTGTTTAATCAATGTTGCTATCTTTAGCTATCATCTATATCGTTTTTCTCAAAACTATAAATGATTAAACATGTATGGTCTATTTTAAGAACATATAGATATTAACAGGTAATGGGTTAATATAAGGACATACATTTTACATATGGACTATTATGGGGACATGGATGTATAAAATTGAAATTCTTATATATTTCAATACAATTTAAATCCAGCAACATAACTTTATAGCTATAATTGCTAACTACACTGTATTATGCATAATATTAATAATTTTATATGCATGGATAAATATATATTTGAAGACTTTTAAAGTACACATAGAGACAATATATTGCCTTAACACATAAATTTTTCGCGCGTATCGGGACATATTTGGAGGTATAAAGGTATATCGTATATTTAGACAAACTTGCATAGCGCATAGACATAAGCACAAGAAAATTAATTAATCCATATACATATGCATAAGGAAATAAATCAATCCGTTTTTTTTATGCATATGCTTATGCACCTATGCAAGTTTGTCTGGATTGATCTTTAATGCAATTAATATTTTATGTGCTCTATACCTAGTATATAAAGTAATCTATTATATCTATGTTACTTTTTAAATCTGATGTTTTCACATAAATCAAATGTTGATATATCAAACTATAAAATGTCAGTCAGCTCTCTCTCTAGCTATTTTGAAACAGCTGTTTGCATTGCTATTTCTCGAATAACCAACAATGATACAAGCAAATGCACATACGAGTACACACTCCGAATATGCGCATAAATTTATGTGTTAAGGTAATCTTGTCTCTGTGTATTTATTTTAAAAGTCCTTAAAAATACCCATGTATATAAAATTGTTGATATTATGCAAAATATGGTATAGTTATCAATTATAGCTATAAGGTAATATTACTGAGTTCAAAGTGGATTAAAATATATAAAGTTTCAATTTTACATATCCGTGTCCCCATAATAGCCCATACGTAAAATGTGTATATGTCCTCATATCAACCCATTGCCTATTAATATTTATATGTTCTTAAAATAGACCGTACATGTTAAATCATTTATAGCTTTGAGAAAAACGATATAGATGATTGCTAAAGGTAGCTATATTGATTAATCAATATTTACTGCTTCTAAATATATGCATGTATATAGGTCTTTTTAAATGTCCTTGAAATATACCAAAAACATATATATATATATATATATATATATATATATATATATATATATATATAGGCAGATCCATTACTTTTCGACCAAAAGTTGCGGGAGTGGGTCACCGATTTTGATGCCGATTTTTTCTTTGAAAGTACACTAGAAAAGGAGATAATCCTGAAAATTTGAGCCTGATTTGATCATATCCGGCCGCTGGAGAATTTTTTGAATTTTGAAAAAAGTCGATTTTTCAGTCATTTTCATAAATTTATATCTCAGCTTCTATATAACTTTAGAGACTCGTTTAAGGCCGCATTCTTTTCTGTAAACTCTCTACTTTTAAGGAAAAAAATTGGTCATTGGTTTACACTCAAGTCCGGTTTCACGGCGAGCTGCTAACTAAACCACTGTTTTAGAGAAATTTTTGTCTATTTTTGAAATGCTGTCATATCTACAGTTTTCGAAGTAGAAGGTTGATCAGCAGCTGATATTTTTTGTTCAGGTATACTCTGAAGAAATCTACCCACTTTTTGCTTTATTGCTTTTATTTCGTTAAGTTATGGCCATCTAAAGCCGATCGATTTTCGAAAAATCGCCATTTTTAGATAGCCAGAACTTTTTTCTTTCAACTCGAAATTCTTTGAAATTTTCAGGGAATATACTTCATTATATCCTTAAATAACCCTAAAAATTTCAATTTTGGAATAGAAGTGGTTTCCGAGTTATGAAGTTTTTAAAATGTCAACTTTTCCATTTAATATGACATTTTTTGTGGTTTTATCATCAATTTTGTAAATTTAATGTAAATAATTAATATTTTTCAGAAAATATATTCGAAAATAAGGAGCAAAACAGATTGTTTGAGAAAATTGAGAGAAAAAATTAATATTTTTTATTTTGATTTATTTGTTTACCCACCCCCGCAACCTTTGGTCGAAAAGTAATGGATCTGCCCATATATATAGAATAAAACATTATATTTAAACAATTAAATACTTTTAAAGCGCATCACTAACCTTACTAACCTACATAGGTTAATGACGCGCTTTAAACAATTAAATACTTTTAGTCATTTTGAGCAAAAACGCTTTAATTGAGCCTTATTTCATCGAAATCGGAGAGGAGTGAGCTTTCCTTCAGATTTACTAAAATAGAAAAAAAATAGGTAGGGTGCATATTTTTCGGGCTCCCCCGATTGATTATCACTGTCGGAGTCACAACAAAGGTTTTTACCAGAAAAACCGCAAGAAAATATCAAAATTTGGAAAAGGCCCTATTCTGAATAAAAATTACCTAAATTTCTAATATATGTATATACATATATATACCTATTTATTTATAAATATAAAAATTAAAATTTGTAAATAAATTGGCCAACTCGAGACTCGGCACTCGGCAAGACACGAGACGCGAACACAGTATATACTGTGACGCGAAACCCGAAATGAGTGGCATCGTGGTATAGCCGGCGCGTGCTAACGGCAACGCCGCGCCGGCAACGTCACAGCTCAAAAGAGAAGAAGACAGCAGATCGTATGTCTGTCCTTCTCTCCCCGTTCGAAGCTTGCCGAGTGCCGAGCGTACATACACGGACAGAAGAGGGGCTTGCGCGACCAGCATATCCCTAGAGACCCTACTAAAAGAGATCCGACTTCTTGGGAGTCCGCATGATTGGTGCACGTAACTTGTGTCCACAAAATGGCGCCGTCCAATAGGAACCCTTGCTGATCCAGCGCAAAGAAGCAGACAATTTGGATTGAATTACACTCACTCTCCGAATTTATTTAAATATAGTAATGAATATAATACGTTTTTTGAAACATGCATATATCATATAAGTGAAATAATAATAAATTAAGTGAAAAAGGTATGATATATAATATGTATTTAATATTATATATATATATATATATATATATATATAAAATATTATATATAGATATATATATATATAGATACACATATACATAATGATATAACTATATTATATTTATTGTAAATTATCGTATTGTCGCATGCATCGCCATAGTTTTACTATTATATATTTTGTTCGGTAAACGGCCCCTAGAATTCCCTATTCGAAGTCGAAATCGAATAAAACGCATCATTATCTTATTTTTTATGTTGTGACAGTTTCTCAACGTTTCGCATGCAATGGCCTGCATTTTTTCATGAAAAAAAATGAACTAAATCAAATTTAGTCGTTTCAAAATTTGTTTTTAGATATGGTAAGTACTGCCTCATAAACAATTTCCATCTGATGAAAATACTGAAATGTTGCGTTATTTACGAAAAAAAGCGTATTTACGTCAAAAAGATTTCAACAACACAAATTTTGCAAATTTTGAGGATGGATTGTATGTGAGAGATCCAGCGGAACTTAAACACAATTTACAAGTAATATTATTGTTTGAAATACGGGAGAGAATATAGCCGGCGATGTTGTACAATACATTTAGTTCAATGTCTCCTATGTGTATTTTTCTCGTTGACAAATCAGGAACAGGTGGCAAGCGGTTTTTTATTTCTTTAGATTTAGGTGTACTCAAAAAATTACCAACAATAATTCTGTCGTCTTCTTCGTAGCTGGAATTACCTACAGGTTTTAAATATTTTGAAATTGCGATTATTTTTGAATTTTGCTTGAATTGCAAGGCGGTTGGAATGGGTTGTTTAGTTCTAATACAAGAAAATATGTTTTTGACGTAATCTGATGTTAACCGACCTGCTAGTACAAACTGATAGCCTTTTTCATTAATTAAATAGGTCGACAATTCAATGATGGACTTGGTAGTGATTATCACTCATCCACGTTGCACAGGTTTGAATTGTGTACCATTTCCAACTTTCATTTCTTGGAAAAGTTCTATGATTGATTCTAAAAATGCAATTGATTCTTCAAATTTCTTTTCGAAAAATTTATCACCTGTCACTTTCCCTAATGCAATTTTTGGAGTACGCGAAGTCACCAATGTGAACCACTTAGAAACGACTTCAATAAAAAAGGCTGTCGTGTAGAACGCTTGTTTAGAATTTTGAGTCGAAAGAAATTGTAGACTAGCACTAACATCACGAGACAAAACATTTTTTGCTTTGTTTACCTTTATTTTATTGAAAGTGCCGCTCGAAATATCGTCTACTTTTATACTAGGTGCTAGTTTTAATTCTAAATTTTCTTGAAATTGAGCAAGTTCTGTAACATGAAAACAATCAACTACAGAGGACGACAAATTATTGTCAGTAACAATTTTCGCAGGCAAAGTAATAACTTTGTTATTAATCAAGCAAAATTTTAAATTTTTCAAAAGATGGCCAGGATCAGCAATGAACCAAAGCTTCCGAGTATTAGGATGAATAGGATGAGCAATTGAGTTCGTTATTGTAGAATAACGAGTAGCTAAGAATAATATATTAATTTTGTTAATTTTTGCTTAAAAACTCTTGCTGTTAAATCATGCCGATCAGTTGATGCTTGACCATTCAAAAGCTCTTCTTTATAATTTCAGACCAAGCTGGATTACATGTAAATGTAATAAAGAGATCAGGACGCCCATATGTTCTAACATATGTCATTGCATCTTGAGCATATTCATGCATATGTCTTGGACTTCCTGTAAATGTAGCCGGTAATATAACAATTTGTCCAATGTCTGCAACATTTCCATCATTTACGACAGCATCACGTAAATGAATATAATTATTCACTCGAAGTTTCTTTTGATTTAACCGAATATAAAGAAGACGTTCACTCTCAATTTTGGCGTACATATCAACAATATCATACTATTATATAAAACCCGACTGTTTGTCTGTCCATCCGTCCGTCCGTCCGTCCGTCCGTCCGTCCGTCTGTCCGTCCGTCTGTCCGTGAACTACTCATTCGTTAGTGGACCGAATTTTTACCAAAGGTGCATGAAATAGGGGTAGAATTTCCCGGGGAGTGCCATAAAGTGTATAGTTTTTCGGTACCGATTTTCTGGAAATGGATTTTTCTAATTTTTCCAATTTTTCGGGAAATAATCGACCGAATTTTAAAAAATTATATATGAAACAGGGGTAGAACTTTCTGACGAGTGCTATAAAGTGTATAATTTTTTGCTACCGATCTTTTTGGAAAACGGTACGGAAATTTTTTCAATTTTTTGGGAATTAATTGACCGAATCTTAAAGAATTGTATATATCAAGTAAGGGTAGAATTTTACGGGGAGCGCTATGATGTGTATAGTTTTTGTTACCGATCTTTCTGCAAACCGGTGTTTTTTAATGTTTCCAATTTTTTGGGAAATAATTGATTGAATCTCAAAGAATTGTATATGAAGTAGGGGTAGAATTTCCCGGAGAGTGCTATAAAGTGTACTATTTTTTGTTACCGATCTTTTTGGAAACCGGTTCCGAATGACCAAATCTCAAAAAATTGTACATAAAGTAGGAGTTGAATTTTCCGGGAAGTGCTATAAACTACATAATTTTTCGTTACCGATTTTTTTGGAAACCGGTATTAAAAGTTTGACGAATTTTTCGGGAAATAATTAATTGAATTTTAAAGAATTGTATATAAAACAGGGGTAAAATTTCCCGGGGAGTGCTATAAACTGTATATTTTTTCGTTACTGATTTTTTTGGGAACCGGTATTTTTTTGGAAATCGGTTTAATTCAAAGTAGTATTTTTTAATTTACAACATTTTAGAGAGAAAAGAGAGAGAGAGAAAGAGAGAGAGAAAGAAAGAGAGAGAGGGAGAGAGGGAGAAAGGGAGAGAGAGAGAGGGAGAGAGGAAGAGAGGGAGAGATTGATTGATTGATTGAGCTTTATTAGCCTTCTCGGCTATTTTTTACATAAAATATCATTAAATTAATTCCTCTACATGAGGTACAATACATTCTCTTAACCTACGTTTGAAAGGTTCAATTCTTTCACATTGCTTAATTTTTATCGGCAGGGCGTTATACATGTTCAAACCTTCATAAAATATACTTTTCTGTGCGCTTCTCGTCCTGCGATATTGAATTCTAATATTCTCAGCCTGCCTCGTTTGCCGTCCACTCACATCTCCTACTATTTCTATCCTATTACTTAAATGTTTTGGCATTATGCCTCTTACTATCTTAAAAATAAAAATACATACATTGTACATTAGCCTCTGTCTTACATTCATAAACTTAAGGGTTTGCAGCATCAATTCTACCTTTGTGTATCGCGAGCATAGTTGCGTCTCACCCATGCCTATTAACATCGTTGCGCAATATTCAAAGTGAGGCGCTATGATAGACTTATACACAGTACATCGAGTGTACGCCGATATATCATTTCCTATTCTATTCAGAAAACTCACTTTTTTCCCTATTTTCTTTAACATATAATCACAGTGATTCTCCCAACGGAGTTTACTATCGATCATTACACCCAGATGTTTCGCTATCTCGACACGCTCAATTATAGTTCCATCCAAACTTTTTACTATTATGTCTGTTTTTATTTCTTTCCTTATACTTCTAACTATCATATATTTGGTCTTATCTGCATTCATTTTTAACATATTCACATTCATCCATTGTTCAAGTATACCGAACACCATTTTATTTCTAATTCCTCACAACTTTCTCCTGTTACACTTGCGGTCGTGTCATCTGCAAATAATCTAAATATACTTCCCTCCGGACAGACTTTAACTATATCATTTATATATAAAATAAACAATAGAGGTCCTAATACTTTCTATTACTTAAATACGATATTATCCATTCCAGTACCACTCCTCTTATTCCATACTGATATAATTTTTCCACTAATCTTACCCTATCTATTGTCTCAAACGCTCTCCTAAGATCCAGGAATAACACCCCCACCATTTTTTTATCCTCAATTATCAACTTCCATTCCTCGATAAAACTTTGAATTGCTGTCTCACACGACTGCTGTTTCCTAAATCCCGATTGGTATTTGGTGATTATTTCATTGTCTTCTAGAAATTTTTCCAATTGTTTTTTTACAACTAACTCTAATACTTTTTCATATATCTCCTGGTAACCATATATCCGATAGAAAACGATTAAAAACGGCTATATCTGTATCGTTTTTAATCGTATCTTATCGGTTCTATCGTTGCATATTTAGAAGACAGATAAAACATTAATCGAATCGAATCGGTTTCTATCGTTTTAGGTCCGAATAAGAAAATAACTATACAAATTTTATAGTTATGAATCGTTTTCTATATGTACAATTGTTGCCCATCTGGGCTGCGTTCCAAAATTCACTCTAGTTAACTAAAATGCTATAGTGTACGTGACGTAAACTATAGATTTTAGTTACCCAGAGTGAATTTTGGAACGCAACCCTGAATCAATCGTATATACACGATATAATATGTATCGTTATTTATGGTAATAATTTTACCGTATGCATTAATACGGATATATAAGAATAAAATGATAGACATCTTATCGATATTTATATGACTTAATCAAACCGATACATCTATCGTTTCTTATCAGGATTTTCTGACATACAACTTATCATTTTCTTTATGGCAGCAAATCGGTTCGTTTTTTATCGTATATTAATGATATAAATTGAATCGTTTGAAAACCTTCTACTTTGCATATGTTTGTATAAAGTTAAAACGATAGACATCTCGTCGATATTTATACGACTTAACCGAACCAACACATCTATCGTTTCTTATCAGGATTTTCCGACATACAACTTATCATCTTCTGTACGGCAGCAAATCGGTTCGTTTTCTATCGTATATTAATGATATAAATTGAATCGTTTGAAAACCTTCTACTTTGCATATGTTTTTATAAGGTTAAAACGATAGACATCTCGTCGATATTTATACGACTTAACCGAACCGACACATCTATCGTTTTTTATCAGGATTTTCCGACATACAACTTATCATCTTCGAAAACAAAGTTTGTCGAAGTATTTTTATGTGTGTGTGTGTGATTTGTTATTAAGATTAAAATAATAAAATATTTTATTTGTATTTTAGTGCAATTTTAAATAAGACGTTTCTAATGTAAATGTTGTTTTTATTTCTCTAATAACCGTGAAAATTTTGGCCCTTGGCTTCCTGGTGCTGTTGTCGCAAAGGTGGAAGCTTAATTATTTAAAAAAAAATGCAGTTCTTTCTTTATCATCGAAAGATCTCTGATACGGTTTATTTTTTTTTACACGGTTATAATCTGGTGGCATGCAGAGTAGCAAACATCTAAAGATGTTCTGACTGATATATAGCTGAGAAATTTCAAATTTTTCCAATTTTTTTCTGACAGGGCATCGTAAATAAACGGTTCACTATTAACCATATTAAAAAGACAATTATAGCTACTTTAATACCATTAAAAATTATAGAAACCGATGCACCACTAATAAGAAATTTAGGATGCAAGCCCATGTGTATTGTATCGAGAATTTTTTATAGAGTATCGTGAATAAACGAAACTTCAATTATGTTAAAAACTGATTGAGACCGATATAAAGGTAATAAGAAATTTCCGATAGAATCCCAAGTATTTTGCAACGTTTGAGTTTCTGATAAAATACCGTAAATAAATGATTCACTAATTATATTAAAAACAATAGAAATTGATATAAAGCTGATAAGATATTTACGATAGGATTCCAAGTATTTTGTAACGTGAGTTTCTGATAGAGTACCGTAAATAAACGATTCACTAACCATATTAAAAACGATAGAAACTGATGTGCAGCTGAGAAGACATTTACGATAAGATTCCAAGTATTTTCTGATAAAATACCGTAAATAAATGATTCACTAATTATATTAAAAACAATAGAAATTGATATAAAGCTGATAAGATATTTACGATAGGATTCCAAGTATTTTGTAACGTGAGTTTCTGATAGAGTACCGTAAATAAACGATTCACTAACCATATTAAAAACGATAGAAACTGATGTGCAGCTGAGAAGACATTTACGATAAGATTCCAAGTATTTTGTAACGTGAGTTTCTGATAGAATACCGTAAATAAACGATTCACTAACCATATTAAAAACGATAGAAACTGATGTATAGCTGATAAGACATTTACGATAGGATCCCAAGTATTTTGTAACGTGAGTTTCTGATAGAGTACCGTAAATAAACGATTCACTAACCGTATTAAAAACGATAAGAAATTTTTTTATCGTTTTCTATCGGAGATGGTTACCAGGGGAATACTAGAAGAAAAAGAATACCAAAGAAATACAAAAATAGAAAGTACGCAAAAACCAAAGAAGAAATAAGGAACAAAGACACGTCAATCCGATTCAGTTGAAAGCAAAAACATGCGAAGTAAGCTCTTAAATGATGTGAGAGACGAAGCTGATGTAACTGAGTTAGGAAGAGAATGCCAGAAGTAAATGGAAGAAAGCTGAAAAGAATTTCTGTAGGTGACGGTTCTATGAGCAGGAATGTGGAAAGTTAGAGTAGATGATGAAGCGAGCCGGTCAGACTTCCTTAGAGTAGGATCAGGGGAGGTAAAAAGTTCACGCAGGTAAGATGGTGAGCTCATATGCAGGATACGATAAATCTGGCATCCAAGAAAGTAGTATCGTCTGTTTTCAACAGAAAGCCACTTCAACCTACGTCTATATGGGGTGATATGTTCATCACACTTAAGGTCATAGATAAACCGAATACAACAATTGACAAGTCTCTGTAACTTGGTATTTAGTTCCTTGGTCAAACCATGGTATACGAGGCAACAGTAATCAATATGCGGCAAAATCAAGGTTGTAACGAGCTTAATCCTGAAATTGGTGGAAAGAGAGTTTTTGTTATATTTCAAATTGTATAGTGCATGATGGACCTTCTGCGAAACCAACGAGATATGCTTCGTCCAGGATAAGTTGGACATGAAGATGACACCCAAATTCCGTACCTCACTCACAAATGGTAAAGGCGTATTGTTTACAACGATAGGTGGTATACTGCCAAGATCAATGTCATTCACATATGCTTGACTGCCAAATATGATGACCTTAGATTTGGCAGGATTTAGCTTAAGTCCGTACATATTAGCATAATCAAAAATAGCATTAGCATCCTTAGTGATTAATTCTAGAGCCTGAAGAATATTAGCAGGTGAACACAAACGATAAATCTGAATATCATCAGCGAAAATCATATGAAACACATAACGTAAAATTTTATATATATCGTTAATATACAAAGAAAACAGCAGAGGACCAAGCACCGAACCCTGAGGGACACCAGAAGAAGTGAGTATCCAGTCGGAAAGATTGCCAGCGTCGTCTATAACCGCCTGAGAACGGCCAGTTAGATAAGAGAAAATCCAGTTTAGAACGGCATCTGAGAAACCGATCTCTTTAAGTTTGATAAGCAATAGTAAATGGGGAACGGTGTCGAATGCTTTGCTAAAATCAAAAAGTATCATAATAGTGATAAGCCCTTCATCAATCCCCTGTTTTATATCATTACAGATACGTAGAAGTGCTGACTGCGTGTTATACCCCGGGCGATATGCAGACTGTCTTGGATTTAAGATTTCATGTTTATTTAGATAGTCAACAATCTGTGAAGCAACTATCCTCTCTAATAGTTTAGACAGTTCCGGCAAATTCGCTATTGGTCTTGTATCCGACGGGGATAGCGGTGTACGAATTTTAGAGAGTGGGCGAATATATGCTCTCTTCCACTCAGACGGAAACAGAGATACATCTAGCGATCGATTAAACAAAGAAGTGATGCATGTCGAGATAACGGGCCATGAGATACGCAGAACATAAAGCGGAATGCCATCGGAACCAGAGGCATAAGAGTGAATAGATTCAGCAGTAATAAGCTTAGAAACATATCGAGGTGAGATAGAGGAGAAAACGAACTCTGGATAAGATGGACGATTAACTGAAGCAATAGCAGCGATGAAGTCAGAATATAAGCATGGAGAATGAGCATTGGAAACCGAAGCATAGTATAGGTTGAGCTGATCCGGTGTGAAAAAGTGTAGAAGAGAAGTAAGAGACGACTTGACAATAAGTCCAAGTCGAGCCAGTTCTCTCTACAGTTTTGCTGAATTCGTAATCTTAGCAGTAAGAGAATTGTAATGAAATTCGCTCTTAGCCCGCTTGATGTCAGAATTTAGCTGATTACGGAAAAGTCTGTAAGTAGCATAGCTTAAAAGACATTTAGAGCGTTTAGCGCGTTTATATAGCTGATTGCGAGTGTGTAATCGAGCAACCAAATCCGCCGTAAGCCATTGAACCGGGGGCTTATTGATAACAAACACACGTGTGGGAGCGAATGTGTCTAGTGCCGCCAACAAATTCCGAGACAGCACCCCGCAGAATCCGTCAACATCAGCGATGTCAGACAATGCATCAATCTCGGCCCGCACGTCGCCAGCAATAGATTAAAGATGTTCAACGATCCGAGATCAATCGATACGTTTGTAGTTTCGCCGAGAAATAAAGCGGTCAGAATTAGGATTAGCTATAAGTGACATAGACAACTCTAAGAGATCGCACTAACAATTTATGTAACGTAATTAAAAAATTTAATCTCCGGACTGCTATTGTCGGCTTGAACAAATTGAGCTGGATTATTAAACCTTTGAAAGACAAGCTACATAATAACTTTTTGAGCGGAGTTGTCTATAAAATTTGCTGTCAGGATTGTGATGCTTCGTACGTCGGCCAGACCAAGAGACAGTTGGGAACCCGTATTAAGGAGCACCATAATCAGCTTAGCAGAAATCCGAGGGACCTTTCAGTTGTGTCACAACACCGGTTGGAGGGGCACGAGTTTGATTGCCAAAACAACGGCATTAACTTACAGGAGGACACGGCGGGACTTAGTAATAATTACACGCCGGTTATCGAGGGACTTCCTTGAAGTTGATTTCTGTTCTCACAACATTTTTACTCAAGGTTATGCTTATGCCCCATGATATTTCGTCATTGTAACACTTGCGCTCGTCCAGAGAAGGACGTTTTAACGTTTGTATAATCACGCTGAGAGATGGTGTCTTAACTTTTATCAATTTGACTGTCAGGTAACTTTTGCGATTTTATTTATAATGTATGACCATAGATATTTACTTAATTTATTTTTTCTCACGGAATTAAGGTAACAGTCACATTGGAAATACGAGATACATACTCTCACAATATATCGGAGAGCGAAATTTTGACTGCATTACTACTTTGACCACTGTATTATACTTCTTTGACCACTGCATTTACTCCGTTGACCATTTGTATGTACTGAGGAGGGTCCAAACTAAGGACCGAAACGTTTGCTATATTATATTGTATTATTTAATTAATTTTGTAATTTTTTAATACTGTCGCCTGACCAACGTGCGAACTGGCTCTCATTTGCCTTTGTGAATTTACTTGTTGTTATCGAGAGCTTTATCCTTGATTTTTGTTTGAAAAATTCTTTTATTTGCCTAATACTTTTTGAGATATTAAAAAAAAAAACTTGGTAACTTTTTCAATATTTAGTTTATGATATCTTGATAATTGTTTGCCAGAAGAAAAAGTGGTATAGAGAACTTTTTGACTTGATTTTGTCCTAAGAATATGCTGTTGCAATATAACACTCCAATTTTTTTAAATATTTGTAAACACTCCAAGAAGATGCATACACAAATATTTAAATCAAATTGGACTATACTATTGCAATAGCACATTTTTGAAATAAAATTAAGTTGAAAAGTCCTCTGTACCACTTTTTTCTCTGGCAAACAATCATCAAAATATCACAAGCTATAAATATTGAAAAAGTTACAAAGTTTTCCCTGAAAAAATATCTCAAAAAGTATTAAGCAAATAAAAGAATTTTTTAAACAAAAAATTAATTAATAGAGAAAGATAATAATAGAAGTTTTTATTTCAAAAATTTGACTTAGGCCCTATTGGGCTCAATACAGGCCCTGGATCCAAAATTCAATAAGATCGTCTATTGGCCCCTTTTAAACCTTTCAATTTTTATCTGTAACAATTTTCCAATAAACCAAGCCGTTAATTCACACTTAACAAAGATTAACACAATAACATTTAAACAACACCGAACGATAAAGGAATTATGGCAACACTGATTAAATCGACATAGAACATTAAAGGTTAACACCCTATTAACACCAAACCAACATCCAACGATGAGGATCAATCTCCAACATACACTAAACATTGAGGCTTAATCCCCAACCTACACTTATCATTGAGAATAAACTCCCAATATACACTCATCATTGAAGATTAAACCCACAACTTACCTAAACCTTAATGGTCAACACTCAATCTACACCTAAATTTAAGTGTTCACACTTAACTTTGATGAAAAACACTAAACTTACGCTCAAATTTGAGTGTTAACCATCAAAGTTGAGTGTACTTTTTCATAAGAGCTATAGTATACTAAAAAGTAATAATATTAATATAAAAAATCAGAAAAATTATTTAAAAAGTTTAATATGAAGGAAAGCTTGCTATATAGAGATTAGTTCAAAGTTTTAAGTTCTAACATTAATTATCAATATTGATTTAATATTGATTATTAAGTAACATATATAGGGGAGACCGAGGCTAACTCGACACTATTTTTTCAAAGGCAATTTTTAATATTTAATTAAAATTTTTAGGCAAATTTTTTTTCAATGGTATATATTTAAAGAATGTTTCTTCAGGTACAAAATTTATTCAGAAAGTTTTGCTGTACGTCGCTTTGTTTTGCCGCCAGGAAAGGAAAAGTGACGCGAAAACAAATTTTCGAATTGAAAAATACCGGGGCAAACTCAACACTTTGTCTGATCGACACAATTTGATCTAGAACTTATTTTTTACTATCTGAAAATGAAAATACACACACACACACACACACACACATTATTTATTGTGTATTTAAAAAGTACAAAAATTGGGAATAAACTAGCTAGAACAATCATTTAAAATAATGAGAACAAAAATTGTTGAACTTTCAATTATCTTCATCTAAACTCATGTCTGAAAAACAATTAATGCAGGTAAACTCGCGATCGGACGTGCGCATACATTTGTCATGAGCCATACGGCTGCATGACAAGCATCGTTTGTTACTAGGAGCCGACGAAACGGCGTGGTGTTGACTTTGCCCCGGACGTCGTTTTTCACTTTTGTCACTTCAAAAACATGAAAATTTTGTAAATATCCAAAAACGATTATCGGATTCATATAAAGCATCAAATTTTCATGAAAATCACTTACATATAGGTTTGCAAGAGTAAAGCTCGATGAAAGAATAGGAATTTTCGAGAGATCAGAAAAATTACTTTTTACCATCAAAAACGCTTATGTCGCGCTAAAAATTACACCATAACTCAGAATGTCATCAAATCCCGTTGATAATACTGGCACATAAAGACGCATTTACAGTAGGAAAGGCAAGTTTTTACGATAGATTTCAATTAGCAAAAAGTCTAGTGTCAAGTTTGCTCAGATGTCGAGTTAGCCCCGGTCTCCCCTACATATGTAGTTTTAAAATCTAATATCTTACTTCATACTTTAGTAATACAAAAATCTTCTATGTAATTATAGAAAATTATATGTGACTGTTCAAAAAGTATTTCATTTAATACATATTTTTTTGATATGTATAATGTATAAACGTATATGTATAATGTAAAATGTATAAACATATTATACATATAATAATTAATGTATATTATACATTAATTTATTATACATGTCTATACATATAAAAATTTTCAAAAAAATATGTATTAAATAAAATACTTTTCGAACAGTCACACATAATTTTCTATAATTACATACAAGACTTTGAGCATTAAAAATTGTATATTCGCCAGAATCTATTTCCGTTTCTCTTGCTTTTCATTCTTCTCTTCAGAACGCTTTCACAAAATTATCGTGTATTATTATCAGCTTTTGCTGCATTTCAATTGCAGTTTGAGATACAGCATGGTTCTTTACTCGAGGGAAATATCACGGGACAGAGCATGCCGATTAGTTCTCTCCGAGTGGTCGGCGCGCTTATACGTTTCTCGTAGAAAGCACGGTCGTGATGACGAACGGCAACAAGTACAATTCCTCAGTCGAGATCGGCGCCACGACAAAATCGTCTGATGATAATGTAAGGCGATTTATCAAGAAAGAAACGGTGCGGAAAATCAAGTCAATCGGCGGTCATGTGGGTCTGCTGATCACCCTGATGCTTTACACCGCTATTGGCGGGCTGGTGAGTCTCGAGATGAAGACGGCATTGTCTCAAGAATAATTGAAATCTATTTTCTTCAGTAATAAGACAAAAATAATAAATGGATTCAAAGAGATGTTCCCGTCATTTCTCTCAGCAACGAGTTTTCCGTAAAATTGCAGTATCTACGAAGCTGGGAATTGATTTTCAGATGTCTCTTCTGTAACAAATGGGGTCAATAACCACGTGATCCCTTTCTTCAATCCATTTCTTCTCCGCTTTTCAAGTTTGCCATCTATTCGCGTTTGACTGACGCGAATTGCAGGCATATAATCGACATTCTATTTCCATGATTGATTTTAATTTTGGGGAAAATTTGTCGAATTACATAAGCCGCGCGACGAACCGAAGAAGAGACCGAGGTCCCGACGGTATTTTGAATTTACGAATCCACCGTCGTATGCACGGATTCTCGTTTGGGAAACGTCGAGATTTCCAGCGTAGAGTTAAATGTATTCGATGTTCCATAAATATTTACATTCTGTACAATAACGAACGAACTTATAGCCTGGCCGAATCGTACCTTTATTTTTAGCGGCAGGCCAATTGGCGCGGTTTCATAGGAAGTATATTACTACTGACGCCTTCAATGAAGTCCGGTAAAAATACTAGTGCATTGAAATTCACGATGGTCATGATTTTTTAAGTGCGCCATAAAACGCGGAAATAGTTATAATATGTACGTATTTCCAAACGGTGCTTCTCAATGAACCCAATTCATTTGCGACCGTGAATTTCTCACGTGGGAACAACTCGGAAGGCAATAAATGCAACGTAATGTAAAATAAATAAATAATAAATTTAAAAAAACCCATACAAAAATTATAAAAATTTTATTGAAAATTACGAAATTGTTTAGACTTCTTGAAGCAAGTTTTTTTTCAAAAAGTTCTACCTAATTGAAGTTTTTAATCAGCTACTAACGGATGCATTTTGACTATTTTAGTCTGAATAATGCCGAATTCAATTATTACAAAAACTAAAATAGGTAGAACTTCTTAAAAAAAAATCTTGCCATACTCCAAGAAGTCTAAAAAAATTTCGTAATTTCCAATAAAATTTTTATAAATTTTTTTTTTAATTTTGTTTTTTTGTCTTTTAATTTAAAAAAATGGCAAACTTTATAAGAAACAATTTTTTCTTCTAACACTGTATAACACAACTTTAGACTGTCCAAAAATTAAAAAGAATGTATACATCATGTAATTCACTTTAAACTGAACAAATTTCATCCGAGTCGTTTTTTGATAGGATTGAACATTTCCAAGATTTTAACGTTTTAAAAAGCAGAGTTACCGAAAAATTCAATTTTTACAAAAATTACTGTCGGAATTATTGACCGTACGTCCAAACTAAAAAAATACGTCTTCTCTTTTTCAAAATTTTTCTCGGAAAAAAATTGTCAAAATTATTGTAATAAGTCAAGGTAAAATGCAAACATTTTAGCGAGAATGCCCCATATGCAACTGATCAGAAATTAATGCCAGCACATGTTGACATTATAGTAAATTGTTGTTTAAAACAAGAATGGCTTAAACATGTTTCAAATTTTTATAACATAATATATAGAATAAATATCTTGTATATTCTATATATATAAATTTCATTTTATCCTATATAATTATCTCATTAACAATAAGTCCTAGGTGACCTCTGTGCACTTTTCTATTTTAAATCTTTGTATAACTCAGAGTCTTAATATAAAATTTTAATCCAACTTTTAAATCACAATTAGTATTTACGAGAAAAAGAGTTGCCCTTTCCGAAAAGGAAATTTATTCGGCGTTAGAGTGGGATATTATTAAAAAAAATATATAAAGATTGTAAAAGTAGAAGTAAAAAAGTGACTTCTTTTACTGACAAATATTTAACTAATAAATGATTTCAGCTATCTTCTCGAATAAAATAAATTAAAATTGAATTTATAGGCTCTGTTGGAAATCCACAAATATAAGAGAAACGGGCTAATTGAGAGCCAGACGCGGTGAATAATGCGCGAAAGTTCTTTGTAATTATGTGTATTATACAAAAATAATTGATATAATCATTATTACTTGATTGAGTGATGAATTTGATTGAGATTTATTAGATACTAAGATAATATAAATATTAAAATCTAAATAATAGAACTGAAAATATAATTTTTGTTTATGTTTTTGTATTTTATTTAAGTTTTGAATATATATATATATATATATTGTAATAAGACTATTTCATAAATAAGATAATTTTTTAAATAAAATCTACGAGAAATAAACGTTATATACGAATAAAAATAAACATATAAATATTATTCTCTCAAAATCTGTGTTGAACTTATTTCTAAAAAAAAAACATGTTTTTAACATTTGTTTAAACATGTTTAAAACAAATGTTAAAAACAGTATATTTAAACATGTTTTAAATGTAAATGTTTTAAACATAACAATTCTGGTCAGTAAACATCAGCATGAACAACAGCGTGATCCTTGTCAACAGTGCATTTGCTCGACAAATATGCATCGGTGAGTTATCCTGAAATAGTACTCGATTCGAGACTCGAGAGCAATAAACCTCAGTACGGTTTAAAAAATTTATCGATCCATCCAGTAACTTCGATTGTTATGTGGTTGACACGATATTGCTATTATAAAATATTGAAGCTTTAATATGTATCCAATGTAAAGTAAAGGGTGCGCCATAAGAAAATAAAATATTTTATTTAATCATATTAAATAATATTTTTTCATAATATGTTTATGACAATAAAAATTCAGTAATTATTTACTTTAGGAGACATTACGCCAATGACTTTGACCTTGACATATGTTGTCAAAAACATGACTCTGAGTAACTTTTCCTTATAACCTAGATATATAGCCACATTGCTAAAAGTAGGCTTTTCAAACTGTATGCCGCATGCCATGCTGGCATAATTTTGGCAATAGCAAAGCATGATCTGCCATGTCAGATATATGCATAAAAATGAAACAGAAATCTAACAGTGACATCATGATGATAGCAGATTGA